>NC_045960.1:112196415-112460563 GCF_010909765.2 Amblyraja radiata | reverse complement strand
ACAGCGCGGAAACAGGCCGAATCGGCACCGACCAGCAACCCCCGCACGCTAACACTATCCTGCACACACTGTGGACAATTTACAATTTCTACCAAGCCAATTAGCCTACAAACCTGTGCGTCTTTGGAGTGTGGGAGGAAACCGGAGCACCCGGAGAAAACCCACACGGTCACGGGGAGAACGGTACAAACTCCGTACAGACAGCGCCCGTAGGCGGGATGGAACCCGGGTCTCTGGCGCCGTGAGGCAGCGACTCTATACTTTAGGAGAGCTGGGGAACTGTACACTGCAAGGGCCAGGAAGCGAGCGGGCAAGATCATCCCTGACCCCTCTCATCCTGGCCACAAACTCTTTGAATCACTTCCCTCTGGAAGGTGACTCCGGATTGTCAAAGCTGCCACAGCCAGACATAAAAACAGCTTTTTTTCCCACGAGTAGTTGCTCTACTCAATAACCAAAAATCTGTAGCCTCCCTTTGCTTTGGTATTTTATTTAATTCACATGTTTAATCAATAATGTTTTACTATTAATGTTTAATGTTTTATGTGTCATTCCTAACTGTCACTGTATGTCATGTTGTCACTTGCGGGTGGAGCACCAAGGCAAATTCCTTGTATGTGAATACTTGGTCAATAAACTTATTCATTCTTTCATTCATTCAAGAGGCAGGGTGGGACGAAGCGTAGTGCAGATAACTGTCAGTAGTTTTGTAGTGGTCGTCAGTCGATCCTCTGCCCCCTGTGATGGAGACAGAGATGAGGAAAAGGAAAAAGTCATAGAGTGATTCCTTCGTGGAAACAGGCCCTTCATCCCAACTGGCCCACACTGACCAACATGTCCCATCTACACTGGTCCCACCTGCCTGCATTTGGCCCGTATTCCTCTAAACCATATATAACCATATAACAATTACAGCACGGAAACAGGCCATCTTGGCCCTTCTAGTCCGTGCCGAACACGTATTCTCCCCTAGTCCCATATACCTGCGCTCAGACCATAACCCTCCATTCCTTTCCCGTCCATATACCTATCCAATTTATTTTTAAATGATAAAATCGAACCTGCCTCCACCACCTCCACTGGAAGCTCATTCCACACAGCCACCACTCTCTGAGTAAAGAAGTTCCCCCTCATGTTACCCCTAAACTTCTGTCCCTTAATTCTCAAGTCATGTCCCCTTGTTTGAATCTTCCCTACTCTCAGTGGGAAAAGCTTATCCACGTCAACTCTGTCTATCCCTCTCATCATTTTAAAGACCTCTATCAAGTCCCCCCTTAACCTTCTGCGCTCCAAAGAATAAACCCCTAACTTGTTCAACCTTTCTCTGTAACTTAGTTGCTGAAACCCAGGCAACAATTCTAGTAAATCTCCTCTGTACTCTCTCTATTTTGTTGGCATCCTTCCTATAATTAGGCGACCAAAATTGTACACCCTTTAACCCTCTCACCTAAAAGCTGTGCCCTCTCGAGTTGGACTCTGGGAACAAGTTTCTGACCATCTACCAAACATTTGCCTCTCATAAACCTGCCCTATCCACGTACCTGTCCAAATGTTTCTTAAACATTGCGATAGTCCCAGCCTCTACTCAACAGCCAAAAATCTGTAGCCTCCTTTTGTTCTGGTATTTTATTTAATTCACATGTTTAATCAATAATGTTTTATTATTAATGTTTAATGGTTTATGTGTCATTCCTAACTGTCACTGTATGTCATGTTGTCATTTGCGGGCGGAGCACCAATGCAAATTCCTTGTATGTGAATACTTGGCCAATAAACGTATTCATTCAACTCTACCGCTGCGACACGGTGCCGTACAGCACAGGAACAGGCCCTTCAGCCCACAATGTCCGTGCTGGACATGATGCCAAGTTAAACTGACCTTGTCTGCCACACCGTGATCCACATCCCTCCATTGACTGCATATCCGCTTGCCCGCTTAAAACACACTTAAATGTGTGTCTGCCTTGTATCTGTATCTTATAGAAACGTATAAAGTTATCAAAGGACTGGACAAGCTAGATGCAGGAAAAATGTTCCCAATGTTGGGCGAGTCCAGAACCAGGGGCCACAGTCTTAGAATAAAGGGGAGGTCATTTAAGACTGAGGTGAGAAAAAACTTTTTCACCCAGAGAGTTGTGAATTTGTGGAATTCCCTGCCACAGAGGGCAGTGGAGGCCAAGTCACTGGATGGATTTAAGAGAGAGTTAGATGGAGCACTAGGGGCGAGTGGAATCAAGGGATATGGGGAGAAGGCAGGCACGGGTTGTTGATTGTGGACGATCAGCCATGATCACAATGAATGGCGGTGCTGGCTCGAAGGGCCGAATGGCCTCCTCCTGCACCTATTGTCTATGTTTCTCTGTTCCCACCACCCCCAGCAGCGCATTGCTGGCCCCCGCCATCCTCTATGTGAAAACGAATGTTGTCCCACACAGGTTAAGCTTTCACCCTCTCACCTAAAAGCTGTGCCCTCTTGAGTTGGACTCTGGGTTTCTGACCATTTACCAAACATTTGCCTCTCATAATTTTATATACTTATCTCTCCTCAACCTCCGACCTTCCAAGGAAAACAATCCAAGTCTATGCAACCTCTCCCTGAAACAATAGATAATAGACAATAGGTGCAGGAGTAGGCCATTCGGCCCTTCGAGCCAGCACCGCCATTCAATGTGATCATGGCTGATCACCCCCAATCAGTACCCCGTTCCTGCCTTCTCCCCATATCCCCTGACTCCGCTATCTTTAAGAGCCCTATCTGGCTCTCTCTTGAAAGCATCCAGAGAACCTTCCTCCACCGCCCTCTGAGGCAGAGAATTCCACAGACTCACCACTCTCTGTGTGGAAAAAGTGCTTCCTCGTCTCCGTTCTAAATGGCTTACTCCTTATTCTTAAACTGTGGCCCCTGGTTCTGGACTCCCCCAACATCGCCTCTAGCGTATCCAAACATCTTATATGTTTCAATAAGATCCCCTCTCATCCTTCTGAACTCCAGAGAATACAAGCCCAGCCGCTCCATTCTCTCAGCATATGACAGTCCCGCCATCCCGGGAATTAACCTTGTAAACCTACGCTGCACTCCCTCAATAGCAAGAATGTCCTTCCTCAAATTAGGGGACCAAAACTGCACACAATACTCCAGGTGTGGTCTCACTAGGGCCCTGTACAACTGCAGAAGGACCTCTTTGCTCCTATACTCGATTCCTCTTGTTATAAAGGCCAACATGCCATTCGCTTTCTTCACTGCCTGCTGTACCTGCATGCTTACCTTCATTCACCTCCTCATCCAGGGCAGCGTTCTGGTAAAATGATCCGTATCCCTCCATTCCCTGCATATCCATGTGCCTATCCAAAAGCCTCTGAAACACCACAATAGTACATGCCTCCACCACCACCCCTGGCAGCACGTTCCAGGCACCCACCCACACTGCTCCTCTCACCTCAGAGCTATTTCCTTTAGTTTAGTTCAGTTTAGTTTATTGTCACGTGTGCTGAGGTACAGTGAAAAGCTTTTGTTGCGCGCTAACCAGTCAGCGGGAAGACAATACATGATTACAATCGAGCCGCCCACATTGTACAGATACATGATAGGGGAATAACGTTTAGTGCAAGGTAAAGTCCGATCAAAGATAGTCCGAGGGTCTTCAAAGAGGTGGATAGTAGTTCAGGACCGCTCTCTAGTTGTGGTAGGATGGTTCAGTTGCCTGATTACAGCTGGGTAGAAAACTGTCCCTGAGATTTAGAAAAGCATAGTTAAAGTATGAAATGCTGCTGTCGTAGTCGAGGTTTAAAAGAGTGTCGCGATTGTAATGAGCTGGTCCAAATACGGGACAAATTCCCCACGGCAATTCGATGACCGACTGGGCCGTGGCTGGGTGAATGATGAGTTGGCCCGGGTGCTGGACTGCACACAAAGCCCAGCCGGCAGGCCAGCTGAGGAGTTTAGGCCCGTTGCCTATTTCCTTCGCTCCATAGATGCTGCTGCACCCGCTGAGTTTCTCCAGCATTTTTGTGTACCCTGGTTTGTAGGATAATTGGTTTGGTATGAATGTGAATTGCCTCCAGTGTGTGTAGGATGGTAGTGTGCGGGGATCGCTGGTCGGCGCGGACTCGGTGGGATGAAGGGCCTGTTTCCGCACTGTATCTCTAAACTCTGAACATGATGCCTCTATAAATCAGTCCAACAGCCCTGGGTTATAATGCAGCCCTGTTGGAAATAATCGCGTAGAATTACGCGCAAGAACATCATAATTAGTTGATAATCAGTCCGTAATTCGCTCCAGATGCCTGCATTAAAAACCGGTACCTGCCAAACAAACATGAGGATCTACACAGTGGAAGAAACTGATGACAGTGAGGGGAGTTTGAGTTACAGTTGAGTTTAATGTCACGTTTACCGAGGGTACAGCGAAAAGCTTTTGTCGGCCAGCGGAAAGACAACACATGATTACAATCGAGCCATTTACAGATACATGATCAGGGAATAACGTCTAGTGCAAGGTAAAGCCTGCAAAGTCCAACCAAGGAGAGTCCGATAGCAGTTCAGGCCTGCACGCTGGTTGTGGGAGACAGCAGTCCTGAACTACTGTGTCAGAGAGAGCCACACATGATTACAATCGAGCTGTTTACAGTGTATAGCTACACGATAAAGGGAATAGCATTTAGTGCAAGATACAAGTCCAGTCAAAGAAAGTCTGAGGGTCTCCAATGAGGTACGGTAGATGGTAGCTCAGGACCGCTCTCTAGTTGTTGGTAGGATGGTTCAGTTAGACAATAGACAATAGATGCAGGAGTAGGCCATTCGGCCCTTCGAGCCAGCACCGCCATTCAATGTGATCATGGCTGATCATCCCCAATCAGTACCCCGTTCCTGCCTTCTCCCCATATCCCCTGACTCCGCTATCTTTAAGAGCCCTATCTAGCTCTCTCTTGAAAGTATCCAGAGAACCGGCCTCCACCGCCCTCTGAGGCAGAGAATTCCACAGACTCACAACTCTCTGTGTGAAAAAGTGTTTCCTCGTCTCCGTTCTAAATGGCTTACCCCTTATTCTTAAACTGTGTGGCCCCTGGTTCTGGACTCCCCCAACATCGGGATCATGTTTCCTCCCTCTAGCGTGTCCAAACCCTTAATAATCTTATATGTTTCAATAAGATATCCTCTCATCCTTCTAAACTCCAGAGTGTACAAGCCCAGCTGCTCCATTCTCTCAGCATATGACAGTCCCGCCATCCCGGGAATTAACCTTAAGAACCTACGCTGCACTCCCGCAATAGCAGGAACGAGCTGCCGGAGGAGGTTGTTAAGGCAGGTATAACAACATTTAAAAGACATTTGGACAGGTAAATGGATAGGAATGGTTCAGAGGGATATGGGCCAAATGCGAGCAAATGGGACTAGTGTAAGTGGGCATCTTGTTTAGCATGGACAAGGTGGGCCGAAGGGCATGATTCCGTGCTGTATCACTAGATAATTTTCTCCTGGTTTTCTCCATTCCGACAGTCTTCATGTGATGCCAGGGAGCAGGGGTGAGTGTGAACATGTGCGTGCAAAATGCGAAACGAGTGTGTGCACATTGTCCCTGTGTGTGTGTGTGTGTGTGTGTGTGTATACGTGCGTGTGAGTAAATGTATTGTGTGTGTCTCCGTGCTGTATTTCTAAACTAAACTAAATGAACTAGGATGCTGTAAATCTAACAGGTGTTTGTATATGTGTGAGTGTGTGTGCATGAGAGAGTGTTGTTCGAGTGAGTGTAAATGTGAGCGAGTGTGTGTAAGTGAGCGTGTGAGTGAGTGCGAGTTTGTGTGTGTGTGTAAGTGAGCATTCGAATGAGTGTGAGAGTGTGTGTGTGTGGAATTGTATGTGCTGTGTGAGTGCCTGAGAGAGTTAGTGAGTGTGTGTGCAAGTGTGTACGACTGCCTGTGTGTATACGACTGCCTGTGTGTATGCGGCTGCACGTGTGTGTGTGTGTGAGTTGTTCGTTTTGTTTTGTTTTTTTATTGAACATGCTAAAAAAATACAAACACAAATAAACTTGTAAGCAATAAAAAAAGAAAATAAAACAGAAAGGAAAACAAGCAAATAAGTAACTTAAATAATACAAATAATATCGTTCATGTTCAAAAGGGGTAAGAAGAAGTTCGAAAACTTTTCTGGTCCTACCCCCTTTTATTTTCTAGACATTTTCATGGAAAAACAAAATAATGGGAACAAATGGACCCAAAATCTGTTGAACAGTCCACAAACAAGAAATAACCAAACAGAAAAGAAAATCACGTGTGTGTGTGTGTGTGTGTGTGTGTGTGTGTGTGTGTGTGTGTGTGTGTGTGTGTGTGTGTGTGTGTGTGTGTGTGTGTGTGTGTGTGTGTGTGTGTGTGTGTGTGTCAGCGTGAGACAGTTAGTGTGTGAGTGTGTGCGATTGTTTGTGTGAGTGCGTGAGAGAGTTAATGAGTGTGTGTGTGTGTGTGTTTCTGTGTGTGTGTGTGTTTCTGTGTGTGTGTGAGACTGTGTGAGCGTGAGACAGTTAGTGTGTGAGTGTGTGCGATTGTTTGTGTGAGTGCGTGAGAGAGTTAATGAGTGTGTGTCTGTGTGAGTGTGTATGTGACTGTGTGTGTGAGTGCGTGAGTGAATGTGTGTGTGAGTGCGTGAGTGAGTTAGTGTGTGTGTGGGTAAATCATTATCCATCTGATTTCTGCCTGCCGTCCCTGACTACAGTTTATATAGTGTACAAGACTAAGTGGGACCCGTTGGGTCCCATGTTCACGCGGGAGGGCTGGTCCCCCAACGCAATATTCCACCTCTCCCCAATTCCAATATTGGGGGGGGGGGGGGCTTTCTTGACCACTAGTATGGATGTTGTGGGCTGAAGGGACTGTTTCCAGAGGGCTAGTATGAACATTGTGGGCCGAATGGATTCTTGGGCTGGCGGCTCAGTCACTCAAGCCTGTTGTGCTGGCAGCTCACTCATTCACAGCTGGTGGGCTGGCAGTTGACTCATGGCTATTCCTTGAAATTCCACTTCAAGCAGGGTGCAAGGCCACCAAATTCAAATGCAGTTTCATACCACTTCTAGCAGGGTGCAAAGACAGATAGTTGTGACCCCTCCCTCCCCCATCTTGCAGAGACTGAGTCACGCCCACACTTCCGTGTTTTATAGTCCCTCCCCCCTCTTGCCGGAAGGGGCGTGGCCTTCGTGGCATGATTGACAGGAGAGAGAATCTCAACATTTCTTTAAACACTAATAACTCTTTCATTTTTCATCGATGGGAAAAATCCTCGGCACCTCATGAGCGGAGGGGGGCTTTGAGGAAGATGGCCAAAAATCACAGCCGTATGTGGTAGCGTTTTTTCTAAAATCAATATACAGCACAAACAGGAAGTGGCAAGATTAGACTTTTAATTATATAAAAGGCAACACCACTTTTCAATAAGGCAAGGCAACTTTTGCATTTTCAAACCAAAGGCAACTTTGGCATTTTCAATCAAACCAAAGGCAACTTTGGCATTTTCAATCAAACTGTAGCATCATTAACCGCACCTTACTGTACGCTTTATATTAACACCTGCTTCCTACATTAAATAGTCTTGGAAGCAGTAGTGGTGAACTAACAACTAACAACCTGTTGTACCGCAATACCATTTGTTACAATTAAAGATGACTTTAAACTCCAGACCTGTGTAACCATAATCATTTACAAGGTGGCAGACAGCGTGAAGCAACCCACTGCCTCTGTATATCGGGTTTTATTTGTGTTGTATCAGCTTTATTTCTAACACCATGGCTCACTCGTGCCGCAAGCCAGCGCAGCTCATCTTCAGATCAAACATCGGGGAACGATGGAGGCTATTTGAAATCGACCACGAACACTATATCAACATCGTCCATCGTAATGAACCAGATTGTGCCAAGGCTTCTCTTCTACTAAACCTGGCGGGACCGGAGGCTCTGATGAGAGCGCAGACCTTTCGACTTCGCGCCAGCCGTTCTTGACGCCAACGATCAGGTAGTTGTGCCTGCTGAGACTGTGCATTACCCTAATGTCCTACTGCGTAAATTCCGGGAACTATGCGACCTACCCTCAAACTGTATCATAGAAAGAGCAAAATTCTTCGCGAGACACCAGCTCCACTTAGTGACCAGTTTGACACTCAGAAATAGTGCATAAACCTGACAAGTTTCAACAAACGAGCCACGCCGACAGCTAACAGAAGATTTATGAATGAACCGCCGCAAAAAGCTAACCAGGGATTTACCAATGAGCCTCCGCAAAGATGTCCGAATTGTAACCATTCCCACAACAAGGGACAAATGTTCTGTCCAGCGAACGACAAGCCATGTAATCACTGCAAAAAGATGAATCACTTCGCCGTTACCTGCAGGTCCCGTGGAAACAGAACTTCCAGCTCAGCGTCTAATCTGCACCCGTTGCATCAAGACCAAACATTTCAAGACTCACAGGACCAGCTCGAAGCTGCCCACGAGGACGATACAATTAGCACATATGAGGAGTCCACTGTGTATACACTCCTTCACACAGCTGGTAAGCTTTTGGATCCATCTGTATCAATGTTAATTAACAACAAGCCCGTGAAGGCCAAGTTGGATACTGGGGCCCGCGTGAATGTGATGTCTGCGCATGTATACAACAAGATAAAAAATAATGAGACCTTGACTAGAGACAGCTCTATCTTACATGCTTATCGGGGGGAGGTCTTGCATCCTTTTGGAAGAACTACCTTTAAATGTGTGCTGCAAAACACCACAAGAAATCTGACTTTCTATATCTTAAAATCGGACTCTGTGACTCTACTGGGCATTCATGAGTGCCAAGACCTAGGGCTAGTCTCCTTCGACTGGTTCGTTCACAAGTTACTAATATCTGAGGACCCGATAAAAAGATACCGTGATCTATTCGATGGAAAGCTAGGCAAGCTGCCTGTGACTTATAAGATAGCTATTGACCCCAACGTCATCCCAGCCATCCGTGCCCCCCACCGTGTGCCACATGCCATGCGAGACAGAATTGAGACTGAACTAATAAAACATGGTCTCCATGGGTGTGCTAGCCGAAATCAGCGAGCCCACAGACTGGGTCTCCACCATGGTTGTTACATATAAGAAAGACATGAAATGTAGCATTTTCAAACAAACCAAAGGCACTGTAGCATTTTCAAACCAACCAAAGGCAACTTCAGCATTTTCAAACCAAAGGCAACTTTAGCATTTTCAAACCAAAACAAACTTTTGCAATTTTAGTTTATGTGTAGTGTAGTGTAGTGTAGTTAAGAACTGCAGACACTGGTCTAGACTGAAGATAGATGCAAAGTGCTGGAGTAACTCAGCGGGTGTTTTTTTACACAGAGGGTGGTGAGTGGCTGGAACTTGCTGCCAGGTGTGGTGGTGGCAAACACAATAGAGGTGTTTAGGAGGGTTTTTCAGTACACAATCACTTGTTCAAACCGGCACTGATGGATAGAGTGTTTCTGGACTGGAGGGGAAGGGGCTGTGTTGTATTGATGATCTCTACATAGATAATAAATTTGCCTCATTTATTCAGCTCCAAACTAAATACCGCCTTCCTCAACAACACCGCTACCTTCAAGTCAGGCATTTTGTACGGGAGCGTATCCCAGAATTCATAGTCAAACCAAACAGTCACATTCTTTCTGATCTACTTCTGTCACAGCCTGACTCTAAACACTTGATCTCCCGCTTTGTCACTGCCTTTACAACACCAGTTGAAGCTGGTCATCTCAGGGAGGCCTGGGCTGCAGAATTGGGCACTCCTGTGTCAAATGAACTGTGGGAGGAAGGTTTGTCCGGTATACAGAGCTGCTCTATTAGTTCTAGATACAGATTAATTCAATTTAAAGTCTTGCATAGACTACATTATTCTAAAACCAAACTTAACAAGATGTTTGAATCGGTTTCCTCCATGTGTGACAGATGTGGTTCTGCAGAAGGATCACTATCACATTTATTCTGGCACTGTCCAGTATTAAGTAATTTCTGGAGTGACATATTTAACTGTCTTTCCAAACAATGTCGAATAAATATTGCGCCTGATTGTAATCTGGCTATTTTTGGTTGCTCTGACAATACAAGGGCCCTTCCTTCCCACCAGAAGCAGATTCTTAGAGCAGGTCTGGTTGCAGCTAAAAAAATAATATTACTGAATTGGAAGTCTCCACTCTCCCCATGTTGGTGGCTCAACGAAATGCTTTCTATTGCTAAGATGGAACAGATTCGTTTCAACAAAGGGAATTCACAAAATTATTTTTTGAAGGTGTGGAAACCATTTTTGATATTGCTTGATGAGGCATAACTGTCTGGTTTGTTTATTTTGCTGCTGTGCTATGTCTTTAATCTGAGTGAACTTTGATCTTGCACGCTGACCGATATTCTGGCTGGCATCCACTCGTTTTTTTTTTGGTTTTGTTTTTTTTTGGGTTGTTTTGTTTTGTTTGTTTGTTTGTTTTTATTGTTTGTTGATGTGTTTGTTTGTTAGTTTGTGTTTTTATTTGATTTTTTATTTTATTTTTTTTTTTTTTTTTTTTATTTAATTGTTGTTTTTTGTTCTCTGTCTACTGTGTGTTTGTTATGATAAAATTTGAAAAAAATGAAGCTGTACAGTCATTGTATAATTGTAGATGCCGAGCGATTTATCCGTGTACAATTGCTTCTAATAAAAATAAATTAAATAGGAGGGTTTTTCAGATAGGAACATGGATATGCAGGATATGGGTTATGTACAGGTAGATCACATTTGGTCTTGGCATCAAGCTCAGCACAGACATTGTGGGCCGAAGGGCCTGTTCCTGCGCTGTGCTGTTCTACGCTCTACTGTAAATCATGAACCCAATAATGTAATGTTGATAATATAATCTACCACTGAGTGGAAGATGATACTGTTCTCTGCCGTGCTGGTAATAGGTTGTGATGAGAACATGTCCGAGAGTCAGACTGCATGAAAACATGCCCCCAGACAGAGCAACATTACCACAGACAAAGTCCAATGTCCGCAATGGGGTAGAGGTGAATCGGACAGTACCCTAGCTTATGGAAGGACCGTTCAGAAGCCTGATAACAGAGGGGAAGAAGCTGTTCCTGAGTCTGGTGGTGCGAGCTTTCAAGCTTCTGTACCTTCTGCCGGACGGGAGCGGGGAGAAGAAGGAATGGCCGGGGTGGGACACCTGGAGTTGATCAGGGCAGGTGCCTCTCAGCGCCAGAGACCCGGGTTCCATCCTGGCTACGGGTGCTGTCTGTACGGAGTTTGTCCCTTCTCTCTGTAACTGCGTGGGTTTTCTCCGGGATTTCTGGTTTCCTCCCACACTCCAAATTTGTACAGGTTTGTAGGTTAATTGGCTTGGTAAAATTGTAAATTGTCCCTGGTGTGTGTAGGATAGTGTTAATGTGCGGGGAGTGGGGGGTGGAAGATTAGAGGGCGTGGAGGGTGGTTCTCTGGATACTTTCAAGGGAGAGCTAGATAGGGCTCTTAAAAATAGCGGAGTCAGGGGATATGGGGAGAAGGCAGGAACGGGGTACTGATTGGGGATGATCAGCCATGATCACATTGAATGGCAGTGCTGGCTCGAAGGGCCGAATGGCCTACATCTGCACTTATTGTCTATTGTCTATTGATTTCAACCTTCACGTGGTCCACCCTGTTTTCGACGAATACAATCAACCCGGCGTCCACAATCAAAGAAGATCAAATAGTCCTACAACTTTAAGGCCCTGTCCCACTGTACGAGTTCATCCAAGAGCTCTCCCGAGTTGAAAATAAATCAAACTCGTGGTAAGCACGTAGAATGTACGTAGCGGGTACGTCGGAGCTCGGGGACGTCTCCTGGCGGTTCGTAACGCTAACTGCAGGTACTCGGGGAAACGCGGTAAGCTCGGGAAGACTCGTGAAGATTTTTCAACATGTTTGAAAAATGTCCACGAGAGCCCCGAGTACCGACGAGCGGCCATTACCGTAAATCTCCGAGTTCGAATCAGGGCAAACTCGGGAGAGCTCTTGAATTCGCTTGTACAGTGGGACAGGGCTTTTAGGCTGTGCACGCCACACGCAAGAAGAAGAAGGCGTGCGCGGGGATCGCTGGTCGGCGCGGTCTGGGTGGGCCGAAGGGCCAGTTTCCGCACTGTGTCTCTAAACTAAATTAAACCTGGCGTTAACACTGAGTTATGTTCTTCTCAGGTGAATGAGGTGCCTGGAATAGTTCATCGGAGGTAGCCGCCCGCAGATATGGCCTCTGACTCGCACCACCCCTTTGCCACAGTGCAGAAGATCTACTATCCATCGCTGTGCGCTGTTGGTATTCCAGGTAGGCGCGGTTGATACGGCCGCTAACATTGCACCACCAGGGCCAAGGGGTCGTGGCTTATGCCAACAACAATCTGGTGTACGAGAGCTTAGGGTCACAGGTGATAGAATGTGGAAACAGGACCTTCGGCCCAACTCGCCCACACCGGCCAACATGCCCCATCTACCCTAGTCCCACCTGCCTGCGTTGGGCCCATATCCCCTCCAAACCTGTCCTATCCATGTACGGAGGGGGAGACCAGATGGAAAGTGAGATTTAGTTTTGATTTTTAGTTTAGAGATACAACAATGGAACAGGCAAAAATGCTGGAGGAACTCAGCGGGTGAGGCAGCATCTATGGAGCGAAGGAATAGGCGACGTTTCGGGTCGAGACCCTTCTTCAGACTGATGTGGGGGGGGGTGGGAAGAAGAAAGGAAGAGGCGGAGACAGTGGGCTGTGGGGGAGCTGGGAAGGGGAGGGGAAGGAGGGAGAAAGCAAGGACTACCTGAAATTGGAGAAGTCAATGTTCATACCGCTGGGTTTCTTTAACATAGCACGGTGGCGCAGCGGTAGAGTTGCTGCCTCACAGCGCCAGAGACCCGGGTTCTATCCTGACTACAGGTGCTGTCTGTACGGAGTTTGCACGTTCTCCCTGTGACCTGCGTGGGTTTTCTCCGAGATCTTCGGTTTTCTCCCACACTCCAAAGACGTACAGGTTTGTCCCTGGTGTGTAGGATAGTGTTAGTGTGCGGGGATCGCTGGTCGGCGCGGACTCGGTGGGCTGAAGGGCCTGTTCCCACACTAAACCTGCTGAGTTCCTCCAGCACATCGGGAACATGTTTCCTGCCTCCAGCGTGTCCAAACCCTTAATAATCTTATATGTTTCACGGGGAGAACGTGCAAACTCCGTACAGGCAGCACCCGTAGTCAGGATCGAACCCAGGTCTCTGGTGCAGTAAGACAACAAGTCTGCTATAACGCCACTGTGCCTTGCAGGAAGGCATAGATAGGTTCCTGATGTTAGGGGAGTCCAGAACCAGGGGCCACAGGTTAAGAATAAGGGCTAAGCCATTTAGAACGGAGACGAGGAAACACTTTTTCACACAGAGAGTTGTGAGTCTGTGGAATTCTCTGCCTCAGAGGGCGGTGGAGGCCGGTTCTCTGGATGCTTTCAAGAGAGAGCTAGATAGGGCTCTTAAAGATAGCGGAGTCAGAGGATATGGGGAGAAGGCAGGAACGGGGTACTGATTGGGGATGATCAGCCATGATCACATTGAATGGCGGTGCTGGCTCGAAGGGCCAAATGGCCTACTCCTGCACCTATTGTCTATTGTCTATTAAATTAGAGACCCAGCCTACTCAACCTCTCCCTGCAGCTCATGCCCTCTAGTCCTGGCAACGTCTTTGTAAAGGTTTGCCTGATGGATCGCCAGTTTTGTCTGCAGTCTGTTCAAAACAACCTCGCGGTGTGAACATTGAATTCTCTCATTTAAAGAAACTTCATTGTATATTCTCCACCTCTCCACTGTTTCACCCTTTACTCCCTCCTGCACCCTAGTCGTTTTACCAGTTGGTAACAGTCTTGTCCTCGACTCACCTACTCTGGGTGAGAGACCTGCGTGCATCTCCCGATCTAATCCCTCAGCCATTCAATCATGGCTTTTCTATCTTTCCCTCTTGATCCCATTCTCCTGCCTTCTCCCCAAAAACCCCTGACACCCTTACTGCAGGAAACAATGTCCTCGATGTTGCGGGAGTCCAGAACCAGGGGGTTACTGTTTAATTATAAGGGGTTGGGCCATTTAGGACTGAGATGAAGAAATACTTTTTCACCCAGAGAGTTGTGAATCTGTGGAATTCTCTGCCTCAGAAGGCAGTGGAGGCCGATTCACTGGATGTTTTCAAGAGAGTGTTATAGCCCTCACCCACGGTACGAGATCTCTCCTGAGATTTTAAATAATCAAACTCGTGGTAAGCACGGAGAATGAACGTAGCGGGTACGTCGGAGCTCGGGGACGTCTCTTAGCGGCTCGTAACGCTAACGGCAGGTACTCGGGAAGACTCGCTAACGGCAGGTAAGCTCGGGAAGACTCGTGAAGATTTTTCAATATGATGAAAAATGTCCACGAGAGCCCCGAGTACCGACGAGCGGTCATTACCGTAAATCTCCGAGTTCGAATCAGGGCAAACTCGGGAGAGCTCGTGAATGAACTCGTAAAGTGGGACAGGGCCATTAGATTTAGCTCTCAGGGCTACCGTAATCAAGGGATATGGGGAGAAGGCAGGAACGGGGTACTGATTGGGGATGATCAGCCATGATCACATTGAATGGCGGTGCTGGCTCGAAGGGCCGAATGGCCTACTCCTGCGTCTATTTTTAATATTTCAATGATTTAATAAGCAGGCCAGTGCGGGGAACAGCCATCCCCCAGTGAAGCTGGGAAAGTTCAACGACTGCATTTGGCCTTTTGTTCTTTGGCTTGTAACAAATGCGGCAGAGTGTTCTGTTTGAGCGGGGATTAACACATTCCGATCGTGATGAATGGCCCCTTCCGCGGGTCGACTCCAACACTCGAGCCTCACACATTTCCAGCACTGGTGAGCTGTGTCGTCGGAGAATTCAGCACATCATTCTCACTCACAACAAACCCACTGCCTTTTTAGTTTAGATCGAAAGATAGACACAGAGTGCTGGAGTAACTCAGCGGGTCAGGCAGCATCTGTGGAGAACATGGATAGGTGACGTTTCACAGAGTGCTGGAGTAACTCAGCGGGTCAGGCAGCATCTATGGAGCTAAGGAAATAGGCAACGTTTTGGGTCGAAACCCTTCCGGGTTTCGGCCCGAAACGTTGCCTATTTCCAGAAGGGTTTCGGCCCGAAACTTTGCCTATTTCCAGAAGGGTTTTGGCCCGAAACGTTGCCTATTTCCTTCGCTCCATAGATGCTGCTGCACCATAACTCAGCGGGTCAGGCAGCATCTGTGGAGAACATGGATAGGTGACGTTTCACAAAGTGCTGGAGTAACTCAGCGGGTCAGGCAGCATCTGTGGAGAACATGGATAGGTGACGTTTCACAGAGTGCTGGAGTAACTCAGCGGGTCAGGCAGCATCTGTGGAGAACATGGATAGGTGACGTTTCACAAAATGCTGGAGTAACTCAGCGGGACAGGCAGCATCTCTGGAGAGAAGGAATGGGTGATGTTTCAGGTCGAGACCCTTCTTCAGACAGCCTTTTCGTTTAGTTTAGTTTAGAGATACAGTGCAGAAATGGGCCCTTCGGCCCACCGAGTCCATGCCGACCAGCGATCTCCGCACACTAACACTATTCTACACACACTAGCGACTATATAGGAGACTAGGGTGGCACGGTGGCCCAGCGGTAGAGTTACTGCCTCAAGCCAGAGTCCTGGGTTCCAACCTGACTACGGGCGCTGTCTGTGCGGAGTTTGTACGTTCTCCCCGTGACCTGCGTGGGTTTTCTCCGGGTGTTCACATTTAACCTCACATTTATCCACATTAAACTGCATCTGCCATGCATCTGCCCACTCCCCCAACCTGTCCAAGTCACCCTGCATTCTCATAGCATCCTCCTCACAGTTCACACTCCAAAGACGTGCAGGTTTGTGATCATTGTCCCTAGTGCGGGAGAGTGTCAGTGTGCGGGGATCGCTGGTCGGTGCAGACTCGGTGGGCCGAAGGGCCTGTTTCCGCGCTGTATCTCTGAAGTAAACTAAAGTAAATTTACAATAACACCGAAGCCAATTAACCTACAAACCTGCACGTCTTTGGAGTGTGGGAAGAAACCGAAGATCTCGGAGAAAACCCACGTGGTCACCCACGAGATGGTAGAAACTGCGTACAGACAGCGCCCGTAGTCGGGATCGAACCCGGGTCTCTGGCGCTGTGAGGCAGCAACTCTACCGCTGCACCACCGTGACGCCCACACCTTTGACAATGACCCCCAGCTCACCGGCTAGATCGTTGACAATAGTCTGTGGAATTCTCTGCCTCAGAGGGCGGTGGAGGCAGGTTCTCTGGATGCTTTCAAGAGAGAGCTAGATAGGCTCTTAAAGATAGCGGAGTCAGAGGATATGGGGAAAAGGCAGGAACGGGGTACTGATTGGGGATGATCAGCCATGATCACATTGAATGGCGGTGCTGGCTCGAAGGGCCGAATGGCCTACTCCTGCACCTATTGTCTATTGTCTATTGTCTAAATGGCTTACCCCTTATTCTTAAACTGTGGCCCCTGGTTCTGGACTCTCCCAATATCAGGAACATGTTTCTTGCTTCTAGCGTGTCCAAACCCTTAATAATCTTATATGTTTCAATATGATATCCTCTCATCCTTCTAAATTGCAGAGTATACAGCCATTCCATTCTCTCAGCATATGACAGTCCCGCCATCCCGGGAATTAACCTTGTAAACCTACGCTGCACTCCCTCAATAGCAAGAATGTCCTTCCTCAAATTTGGAGACCAAAACTGCACACAATACTCCAGGTGTGGTCTCACTAGGGCCCTGTACAACTGCAGAAGGACCTCTTTGCTTCTATACTCAACTCCTCTTGTTATAAAGGCCAACATGCCATTCGCTTTCTTCACTGCCTGCTGTACCTGCATGCTTGCTTTCATAGACTGATGTACAAGGACCCCCAGATCCCGTTGTACTTCCCCTTTTCCCAACTTGACGCCATTTAGATAATAATCTGCCTTCGTGTTTTTGCTACCAAAGTGGATAACCTCACGTTTATCCGCATTAAACTGCATCTGCCATGCATCTGCCCACTCCCCCAACCTGTCCAAGTCACCCTGCATTCTCATAGCATCCTCCTCACAGTTCACACTGCCACCCAGCTTTGTGTCATCTGCAAATTTGCTAATGTTACTTTGAATTCCTTCATCTAAATCATTAATATATATTGTAAATAGCTGTGGTCCCAGCACCGAGCCTTGCGGTGCCCCACTAGTCACTGCCTGTCATTCTGAAAGGGACCCGTTAATCCCTACTCTTTGTTTCCTGTCTGGCAAACCAATTCTCTCCATGTCAGCACTCTACCCCCAATACCATGACAAGCCCTGTTTAAAAATAGGACCATTTTCCATAGGCTCGAAGTCATTTTGTAAAAAAAATACTATTTGGCACCTGATTTGTAGTTGAAGTTATGACAGAAGGAATCCATCAAGATTAGTCCACTCCATTACCACAGCTTCCTGTCCTGACCAGTGGATGAATAATATGCGTTTGGCAATTTAGTGAATCCTATGCGCTGTGGAACAGTCAGATCACGGCATTTTTACGCTGAGATTAAATAAACGACTGCCTGGTCTCCAAAGCAGAAGAAATATGATCTAAACTCAATTAGGATCGACACTAAAAGCTGGAGTAACTCAGGAATGGGTGACGTTTCGGGTCGAGACCCTTCTTCAGACTATGTCTCTCCCCCACCCCAGTCGTTTCGCTGTCGTCCTGGTTAGTTTCATTAAGTGATAGCAGCAAATCAGGCCATTCAGCCCATCAAGTCTACTCCGCCATTCAATAATGGCTGATCTATCTTTCCCTCTCAACCCCATTCTCCTGCCTTCTCCTCATAACCCCTGACACCTGCACTAATCAAGAATCTATCTATGTCTGCCTTAAAAATATCCAATGACTTGGCCTCCACAGCCGTCTGTGGCAATGAGTCCTACAGATTCACCACCCTCTGACTATTGTCACAGTGTTCCATTGCTTGTAAAGGCCCTGTCTCACTTGGATGTCATTTGCACTTTATATGTAAAATAGGTCGACGCATCGTTACGCGCGATGTTGCGCACAAATCACGCGTCATCCTGCGCGTGATGTCATTAGAATATCCTGCGGCGCGCGGCGATGCATGGTGGCGCACGGTGAGGTAACCATTCGTCAACACGCGATACACGTGAGAAGTCGGGACGCCAGCGTGCGACGCCAATGCGTTAGCGTGCGTACCCAATGCATCAGCGTGCGTACGCGATGCGTCACGCAGGTGGCGCGCGAGGATTTCGTGCAGCACAAAATCCTGGAGCGCCGTGCGATACCACACCCGCGCACAACTCCACACTCCTCCATGCGCCCGTCCCGCGCTACCCACACGCTACACGTGCGTCACAACGCGACGACCACATTTTTGGAGGTCGCGTAAATGGCGAGCAAATGACGGCCAAGTGGGACAGGCCCTTAACTTGATTTCACCCAACCCACAACTAACAATGGCCTGATTACTATATCATCATTACTTATCTGCATATCTTTCATTCCTTTGTTCTATATCTCTCCACATCACCGTCTATATCTCACCTTTCCCTGTGTCCCCCGACTCTCAGTCTGAAGAAGGGTCTCGACCCGAAACATCACCTATTCCTTCTCTCCAGAGATGCTGCCTGTCCCGCTGAGTTACTCCAGCATTTTGCGTCTATCTTCGGTGTAAACCAGCATCTGCAGTTCCTTCCTACTTAATGAAAGATTTTTTACATTGGCATCAAAACTTTAAACATAAAAAGTTGTCACTGTGTGTCATTGTCACTTGTGGGCGGAGCACCAAGGCAAATTCCTTGTATGTGAATACTTGGCCAATAAACCTATTCTTATTCTTCTTATTCTATTCTTATTCTTTAAAATGTTCCATCCGTCTGATGAAGTTGTCTGCAAATTCACACCACATCGTAAATAGTGAAAGGCTTGGATAGAGTGGATGTGGAGAGGATGTTTCCACTAGTGGAAGAGTCTAGGACCAGAGGGCACAGCCTCAGAATAAAAGGGCGTACCTTTAGAAAGGATTTGGGGAGGAATTTCTTTAGTCAGAGGGTGGTGAATCTGTGGAATTCACTGTCACAGACGGCTGTGGAGGCACAGTCAGTGGATATTTTTAATCAGGATCAGATTTTATTCGCCAAGTATGTTTTGCAACATGCAAGGAATTTCACTGGCCATAGGCAGAGATTGACAGATTTGTGATTAGTACAGGTGTCATCGGGAACATGTTTCCTGCCTCTAGCGTGTCCAATCCCTTAATAATCTTATATGTTTCAATAAGCTCCCCTCTCATCCTTCTAAACTCCAGAGTGTACAAGCCCAGCCGCTCCATTCTCTCAGCATATGTCAGTCCCGCCATCCCGGGAATTAACCTTATAAACCTACGCTGCACTCCCTCAATAGCAAGAATATCTTTCCTCAAATTAGGGGACCAAAACTGCACCCAATACTCCAGGTGACTTGACTTGACTTGACTTGAGGTGTGGTCTCACTAGGGCTCTGTACAACTGCAGAAGGGCCTCTTTGCTCCTATACTCCACTCCTCTTGTTACAAAGGTCAACATGCCATTGGCTTTCTTCACTGCCTGCTGTACCTGCATGCTTACTTACATTGATTGATGAACAAGGACCCCCCAGATCCCGTTGTACTTCCCCTTTTCCCAACTTGACACCATTTAGATAATAATCTGCCTTCCTGTAATTCCTCTCATGATTTTGTCCACCTCTATAAGATCACCCCTCATCCTCCTGCGCTCCAAGGAATAGAGTCCCAGCCTGCTCAACCCCTCCCTGTAGCTCAGGCCCTCGGATCCTGGCAACATCCTCGTAAATCTTCCCTGTTCCCGCATCCACCACAGCAGGGTGACCAAAACTGAACACAAGACTCCAAGTGCGACCCCACCAACGTCTGATATAAACTGTGACCGAAAGACAGGCACAAAGTTCTGGAGTAACTCAATGGGTCAGGCAGCATCTCTGGAGAAAAAGGACAGGTGACGTTTCAGGTTGGGACACCTTCTTCAGACTTGAAGAAACGTCACCCAATCCCCTTTTCTCCAGAGATGCTGCCTGACCTGCTGAGTTACTCCAGCACTTTGTGCCTGTCTTTGGTATACACCAGCATCTGCAGTTCCTTTCTACACATGATGTCCCAACTTCTATACTCAATACCCTGACTGACTTCATTGTTCCCCCGTCCCCATCAAGTGCTCTACAACTCCGTTACTCATGTTTTAATGTCAATAGATGGTCGACGTAGACTGGACGGGCCGAAGGGCCTTTATAACAAGAGGAATCGAATATAGGAGCAAAGAGGTCCTTCTGCAGTTGTACAGGGCCTTAGTGAGACCACACCTGGAGTATTGTGTACAGTTTTGGTCCCCTAATTTGAGGAAGGATATTTTTGCTATTGAGGTAGTGCAGCGTAGGTTTACAAGGATAATTCCCGGGATGGCGGGACTGTCATATGCTGAGAGATTGGAGCGGCTGGGCTTGTACACTCTGGAGTTCAGAAGGATGAGAGGGTATCTCATTGAAACATATAAGATTGTTAAGGGCTTGGACACGCTAGAGGCAGGAAACATGTTCCCGATGTTGGGGGAGTCCAGAACCAGGGGCCACAGTTTAAGAATAAGGGGTAAGCTATTTAGAACAGAGATGAGGAAACACTTTTTCTCACAGAGAGTGGTGAGTCTGTGGAATTCTCTGCCTCAGAGGGCGGTGGAGGCAGGTTCTCTGGATACTTTCAAGAGAGAGCTAGATAGGGCTCTTAAAAATAGCGGAGTCAGGGGATATGGGGAGAAGGCAGGAACGGGGTACTGATTGGGGATGATCAGCCATGATCACATTGAATGGCGGTGCTGGCTCGAAGGGCCGAATGGCCTACTCCTGCACCTATTGTCTATTGTGTATTGTCTCTACACTAAACTAAACTCACGGTGGCGCAGCGGTAGAGTTGCTGCCTCACTGCGCCAGAGACCCGGGTTCCATCCTGACTACAGGTGCTGTCTGCACGGAGTTTGTACCTTCTCCCCATGACCTGCGTGGGTTTTCTCCGCATGCTCCGGTTTCCTCCCACACTCCAAAGACGTACAGGTTTGTAGGTTAATTGGCTTTGGTAAAATTGTAAATTGTCCCTAGTGTGTGGAGTGTAGTGTTCGTGTGCGGGTATCGTTGGTCAGCACGGACTTGGTGGGCCGAAGGGCCTGTTTCCGTGCTATGTCTCTAAACTAAACTAAACTGATGTATTAATGTAAATAGATGGTTGGCGTGGACTAAATATGTAGGAAGGAACTGCAGATGCTGGTTTAAATTGAAGGTAGACACAAAATGCTGGAGTAACTCAGCGGGTGAGGCAGCATCTCTAGAGAGAAGGAATGGGCGACGTTTTGGGTCGAGACCCTTCTTCAGACTGATGTCAGGGGAGTGGGCGGGACAAAGATTAAATGTAGTCGGAGACAGTAAGACTGGTGGGAGAACTGGGAAGGGGGAGGGGATGGAGAGGAAAAGCAAGGACTACCTGAAGTTAGAGAAGTCAATGTTCATACCGCTGGGGTGTAAACTGCCCAAGCGGAATATGAGGTGCTGCTCCTCCAATTTGTGCTGGGCCTCACTCTGGCCATGGAGGAGGCCCAGGACAGAAAGGTCAGATTGGGAATGGGAGGGGGAGTTGAAGTGCTGAACCACCGGGAGATCAGGTTGGTTATTGCGAACCGAGCGGAGGTGTTGGGCGAAGCGATCGCCAAGCCTGCGCTTGGTCTCACCGATGTTGACACCTGGAACAGCGGATACAGTAGATGAGGTTGGAGGAGATGCAGGTGAACCTCTGCCGCACCTGGAAAGACTGTTTGGGTCCTTGGATGGAGTCGAGGGGGGAGGTAAAGGGACAAGTGTAGCATTTCCTGCGGTTGCAAGGGAAAGCGCCTGGGGAGGGGGTGGTTGGGGTGGGAAGGGAAGAGTTGACCAGGGAGTTACGGAGGGAGCGGTCTCTGCGGAAAGCTGAAAGGGGTGGAGATGGGAAGAATCCTGTTGGCATGGACTAGATGGGCTGAATGGCCTGTTTCTGTGCTATGTCACTAATGTGAATGGTTGGCTGGCATGGACTAGATGGGCTGAATGGCCTGTTTCTGCGCTATGTCACTAAACTAAACTTGTATTAATGTGAATGGATGGTTGGCGTGGGCTAGATGGGCTGAAGGGCCTGTTTATGTGCGGTGTCACCAATGTGAATGGTTGGTTAGCATGGACTAGATGGGCTGAATGGCCTGTTTCTGTGCCGTGTCACTAAACTAATGTATTAATGTGAATGGATGGTTAGCATGGACTAGATGGGCTGAAGGGCCTGTTTCTGTGTGGTGTCACTAATGTGAATGGTTGGTTAGCATGGACTAGATGGGCTGAATGGCCTGTTTCTGTGCGGTGTCACTAATGTGTATGGATGGTTGGCGTGGACTAGATGGGCTGAATGGCCTGTTTCTGTGCTGTGTGTCTAACTCTCCTCTCTGTGTCCCTGCAGCCAACCTCCTCACCATCTACACTATGTACAGCCGGAGATGCGGCATGTCGTTGGTGGCCCGCCTGTACCTGATGGCTCTGGCCGTTGCCGACACGCTCTGCCTGTTCTGGGGGGCCCTGATCGACCTGAGCCTGGTGTGGCTGGACCCCAGCCCGTTCTGGAACAGTGCGCCGTGGTGCGGCCTTCTGACCGTGCTGGAGTACGGCTCGGTCTTCACCTCCACCTGGACGGTGATCGCCTTCACCGTGGAGCGCTACCTGGTGCTGAGGACCACCCGCTCCCGGCGGCCCTGCACCCAGAGCACCGTGACTGTCCGGGTCATCGTAGCTGTCACGCTGGTCTCCCACCTGTTGGCCCTCCCCGCCTACTGGATCTACAGCTCCAAGCTCCACAACTCCACCTTGCCCGACCGCGGAGTCGAGGAAGTCCCGGTCTGCGTCTACGAGCACACGTTCTTCTCCACCGCCGTGGTGTGGTTCCACACGCTGGTGTCCGGAGGCGTCCCCTACGTCCTGCTCATCCTCTTCAATGTGCTGATCGGGCAGCAGCTGTACGCCGCGTCCAGTATGTTCACCAAGGAGCAGCTGAGGTCCATCAACGGGGTGACCACCCGCAGCCTGGCCAGGAAGTCCATCCTCATCCTCTTCGCCGTCTCCTTCACCTTCGTGCTCCTCACCCTGCCGCGCTTCGTCACCTACTGCATCCTGCGCACCGTCTACAACCACCACGGGCACGACCGCGACGACTACCGCCAGCCCATCAACCTGTTTGCCGACCTGGCCATCATGCTGCAGTGGCTCAACTCCGCCATCAACTTCCTCCTGTACTGCGTGGTGAGCAGGCCCTTCCGCAGAGAGTTCCTCCACCTCCTGACCTGCCGGGCGTGTCCCTCCCCCCGCCCGCCCACCTCCAACACAGCACTCAAGGTCTACAGCCTGCAGGGTGGAGAGGTCCCACCGGCAGCCGCGGCCGTGCCCGGCTCCTAGACCTCGCCGGTCAAAGGTCCAAGGACTACAGAGGGCCAGGCACCCCCGCTCACGGACTGGGACCCAGCCATCGAGCCACCACCCCTTGCTGACCCAAAACCCCCTCTCCGATTCCACGAGGGAGAACTCGGGAGCGTGACAGGACGCTCGAACTTTTCCCTGGATGAGTGCACATCCAACCACCTCCGAGAGGGCGGCACCGAAGTAGACAATAGATAATATATAAACATATGACAATAGAAACATATAGAATTATAAAAGGACCGGACAAGCTAGATGCAGGAAAAATGTTCCCGATGTTGGGCGAGTCCAGAACCAGGGGCCACAGTCTTAGAATGAAGGGGAGGCCATTTAAGACTGAGGTGAGAAAACCTTTTTCACCCAGAGAGTCGTGAATTTGTGGAATTCCCTGCCACAGAGGGCAGTGGAGGCCAAGTCACTGGATGGATTTAAGAGAGAGTTAGATAGAGCTCTAGGGGCTAGTGGAGTCGAGGGATATGGGGAGAAGGCAGGCACGGATTATTGATAGGGGACGATCAGCCATGATCACAATGAATGCCGGTGCTGGCTCGAAGGGCCGAATGGCCTCCTCCTGCACCTATTTTCTATGTTTCTATGTTCCTATAATAGACAATAGATGCAGGCCATTCGGCCCTTCGAGCCAGCACCGCCATTCAATGTGATCATGGCTGATCATCCACAATCAGTACCCCGTTCCTGCCTTCTCCCCATATCCCCTGACTCCGCTATCTTTAAGAGCCCTATCTATCTCTCTCTTGAAAGTATCCAGAGAACCGGCCTCCATCGCCCTCTGAGGCAGAGAATTCCACAAGACTCACAACTCTCTGTGTGAAAAAAGTGTTTCCTCGTCTCCGTTCTAAATGGCTTCCCCCTTATTCCTAAACTGTGACCCCTGGTTCTGGACTCCCCCAACATCGGGAACATGTTTCCTGCCTTTAGCGTGTCCAAACCCTTAATAATCTTATATGTTTCAATAAGATCTCCTCTCATCCTTCTAAACTCCAGAGTGTACAAGCCCAGCTGCTCCATTCTCTCAGCATATGACAGTCCCGCCATCCTGGGAATTATCCTGTTTAAGAAAGAACTGCAGATGCTGGGAAAATCGAAGGTTGACAAAAATGTTGGAGAAACTCAGCGGGTGAGGCAGCATCTATGGAGCGAAGGACTCGGCTAGAATTTAGAAGATCGAGGGGGGATCTTATAGAAACTTACAACATTCTTAAGGGGTTGGACAGGCTAGATGCAGGAAGATTGTTCCCGATGTTGGGGAAGTCCAGAACTAGGGGTCACAGTTTAAGGATAAGAGTGAAATCTTTTAGGACCGAGATGAGAAAATCATTTTTTAGACAGAGAGTGGTGAATCTGTGGAATTCTCTGCCACAGAAGGTAGTTGAGGCCAGTTCATTGGCTATATTTAAGAGGGAGTTAGATGTGGCCCTTGTGGCTAAAGGGGTCAGGGGGTATGGAGAGAAGGCAGGTACGGGATACTGAGTTGGATGATCAGCCATGATCATATTGAATGGCGGTGCAGGCTCGAAGGGCCGAATGGCCTACTCCTGCACCTATTGTCTATGTTTCTATGAAAGAACGTGTTTAAGAAACACTTGTACAAGTACATGGATAGGACATGTTTGGAGGGATATGGGCCAAGGGCGGGCAGGCAGGTGGGATTAGTGTAGATGGGGCATTGTTGGCCGGTGTGCGTACGTTGGGCCGAAGGACCTGTTTCCAGGCTGTATCACTCTATGACTCGAAAACACTGTTTCCGTCAATATCCACTGAATGTACCCCCTTTATTTGAGTTGCATTCACTTATTTTTCTCTGCATTACGTGACTGATGATTCATTTGTTGCTGGGGGTTTCCTAACTTGCAAACTAACGTTTCCTAACTGTGTTTTTAAAAAAAGAAATGTGTTCGGGTAATTTGGGCCAAAGGGCCTGTTTCTGTGCTATATGATACTATTATTATTATTATTATTATTATTATGGAATAGACTAAGTGGGTCCCATTCTCACACAGGAGGGCTGGTCCCCCAACGCAATATCTCACCTCTCCACCAATTCCAATATTCCACCACTCACCCATAGCCCCCAACTGCGCAGGCGCGGCTGACGGGTTCCCATTATGACGCCCCTGATCCCCCCCTTCCTACCCTCCCACCCCCCCCCCATTCCGCCCCTTGCCCTCCCCCCTCCCCCCATGCACTCCACCCCCCCCCCCTTCAACCCCCCCACCCCATCCACTCTTGGGTTCCCATTGTGGCGTAGAACACGCAGGTATTACTGCGCAGGTGCATCCCACGCGCACGGCAAGCGGAAAACGGATTTATTAAAGCTTAAAATGTGAATAAATTAAAAAATATAACAACAATTTAAATGTTAAAGAGGAGATTTATTTCGTCCATTCTTTCTTGTTGCGTCTCTTGTTGCGTTCTGCAGCCGGGGGAGGGGGTTGGCTTCAGGCGGGGGCTGTCGGGGGCTGGTGGGGGGGAGGGGCACGGCTTGAGGCGGGGCTGTCAGGGGCCGGTGGGGAAGGGAGGAGAGTCCTGCAGCCAAGCAAGGGGGATGGCTTCAAGCTAGTATGGGTGTTGTGGGCCGAAGGGACTGGTTTCCAGAGGGCTAGTATGGACATTGTGGGACAAATGGATTCTTGGGCTAGTCCTGCAGCTGGTGATGGGAAGGCTTCAGGTGGGGGCCTGCGGGAGTGTTCTGTAGCCGGGGGAGGGGGACAGCTTCAGGAAGGGGCCGGTGGGGCGGGGGAAGCATTGCCATAGCCTACTGCTGCCGTGGCCTGCCGCTGCAATGGTCTGCCACTGGGGAGGGGGGGGGGGGGTGCGAGGGGAGTGGGATGGGGGGGGTGTGGGCGGGAGTGGTGAGCCTTCTGGAATCACAGTTCACTCGCTCATGGTTTGTGGACTCCCAGTTCACTCACTCACGGCTTGTGGACTCACAGTTCACTCACTCACGGCTTGTGGACTCACAGTTCACTCACTCACGGCTTGTGGACTCACAGTTCACTCACTCACGGCTTGTGGGCTCACAGTTCACTCATTCACGGCTTGTGGACTCACAGTTCACTCACTAACGGCCTGTGGACTCACAGTTCTGGACTCAACTCTCACTCACGGTTTCCGGGCTGACTGACACATGCCCGGCCTCCGGGGCTTTATTCTCCTCGCCCCCGGAAGGGGCGTTACTTTCATGGTGACTGACAGGCGAGAAGACCAATCTGCTCATCTCACGATTTTTATAAACCATCATAACTTTTCTAATCTTCCACTGATCGGAACAGAACGTGGTGCGCTTGGAGCAGAGGAGAACGGCGAGTACGGTAGCGGAAACATCCTAGCGATAAATGGTACCGTTTTTGTGCAAATTTAAAAACAACGCAGACCGGAAGTGGTCAAGATAAATTTTTTAGTAATAGTATAGATAGAAGGTAGATAGATAGACTATGAATAGGTTTATTGACCAGGTATTCACATACAAGGAATTTACCTTGGTGCTCTGCCCGCAAGTGACAACATGACATACAGTGACAGTTAGGAATGACACATTAAACATTAATAATAAAACATTATACATCACTAGACTACTATACATGAATATCATCGCCAATCTCAAGTACAAAGATAGACAGACAGAAGGAACTGCAGATGATGGAATCTTGAGTTGAACACAGGGTGCTGGAGTAACTCAGTGGGTCAGGCAGCATCTGTGGAGAACATGGATAGGTGACGTTTTGGGTCGGGAACCTTCTTCAACTGTAATTCGGACTAAAACTCAAAACATCACCTATCCTTTAGACTTTAGATATACTGAGGCCTTTCGGCCCACTGAGGCAGTGCCGACCAGCAATCACCCCATACTCCAGCACTCTCCTACACACTAGGGACAATTTACAAGTTACAGAAGCCAATTAACCTACAAACCTGTACGTCAGACTGTGAGGCAGCAACATTACCACTGCGTCAACGTACCAACCATGTTCCCCACAGATGCTGCCTGACCCGCTGAGTTACTCCAGCACTCTGTGAAACGTCACCTATCCACCAATACTGAAATCCTCTTGTTATGAAGGCCAACATTCCATTAGCTTTCTTCACTGCCTGTTGTACCTGCACGCCAACTTTCAGTGACTGGTGTACAAGGACACCCAGGTCTCGCTGTACCTCCCCCTTGCCTAACCTAACCCTCATTGAGATAATAATCTGCCCTCTTGTTTTTGCCTCCAAAGCGGATAACCTCACATTTATTTATATTATACTGCATCTGCCACGCATCTGCCCACTCACTCAACCTGTCCAGGTCACCCTGCAACCTCCTAACATCCTCTTCACAGTTCACACTGCCACCCAGCTTTGTGTCATCCAGCTTGCTTGACTTCATCATTCAGGGCATTGAGCTTTAGGGTCAGGAATACATGATGCAGCTTTATAGAACGTTGGTCAGGCCACATTTGGAGTATTGCATGCAGTTCATAAATGATAGGAGCAGAATTAGGCCATTCGGCCCATCAAGTCTACTCCACCATTCAATCATGGCTGATCTATCTCTCCCTCCTAACCCCATTCTCCTGCCTTCTCCCCATAACCCCTGACACCCGCACTAATCAAGGATCTATCTTAATATAATATAGAGATCGACAGACACTTGATTAGTAGGGGTGTCAGGGGTGATGGGGGGGAAGGCACGAGAATGGGGTTCGGAGGGAGACATAGATCCGCCACGTTCAAGTAGACTTGATGGGCCGAATGGCCTAACTCTGCTCCTATCTCTTATGAATGTCAACAGACAGATTTGCATATTACATTGGCTTGATCATCCTTCTGAACATTCAGGCTGAAATCGCGTCCCGACCCAAATCATCCACCTGGCCATTGCCCTCCAAGTCTCAATAGACATTCTTGCTATTGAGGGAGTCCAGCGTAGGTTTACAAGGTTAATTCCCGGGATGGCGGGACTGTCATATGCTGAGAGAATGGAGCGGCTGGGCTTGTACACTCTGGAGTTTAGAAGGATGAGAGGGCATCTTATTGAAACATATAAGATTGTTAAGGGTTTGGACACGCTAGAGGCAGGAAACATGTTCCCGATGTTGGGGGAGTCCAGAACCAGGGGCCACAGTTTAAGAATAAGGAGTAAGCCATTTAGAACGGAGCCGAGGAAACACTTTTTCTCACAGAGAGTTGTGAGTCTATGGAATTCTTTGCCTCAGAAAGCAGTGGAGGCCGGTTCTCTGGATGCTTTCAAAAGAGAGCTAGATAGGGCTCTTAAAAGTAGCAGAGTCAGGGGATATGGGGAGAAGGCAGGAACGGGGTACTGATTGGGGATGATCAGCCATGATCACATTGAATGGTGGTGCTGGCTCGAAGGGCTGAATGGCCTACTCCTGCACCTTTTGTCTATTGTTGCTGCCTGGCCTGACTCAGTTCCTCCAGCACCTTGTGTTTTGCTCCAGATTCCAGCATCTGCAGTTCCTTCTGTCTGGATCTTCAGTGTCAGCGATCAAGCTGTAATTCCAGGACTGTCCACTGAGGGGTGGTGCAGAGCAGGGTTCGAAATCTTTCCAAAGAATGACACAAAATGCTGGAGTATAATGTGGATAAATGTGAGGTTATCCACTTTGGCCACAAGAACAGGAAGGCAGATTATAATCTGAATGGTGTCAGGTTAGGAGAAGGTGAAGTACAACGGGATCTGGGGGTCCGTGTACATCAGTCTATGAAAGTAAGCATGCAGGTACAGCAGGCAGTGAAGAAAGCGAATGGCATGTTGGCCTTTATAACAAGAGGAATCGAATATAGGAGCAAAGAGGTCCTTCTGCAGTTGTACAGAGCCCTAGTGAGACCACACCTGGAGTATTGTGTGCAGTTTTGGTCCCCTAATTTGAGGAAGGACATTCTTGCTATTGAGGGAGTGCAGCGTAGGTTCACCAGGTTAATTCCCGGGATGGCGGGACTGTCATATGCTGAGAGAATGGAGCGGCTGGGCTTGTACACTCTGGAGTTTAGAAGGATGAGAGGATATCTCATTGAAACATATAAGATTGTTGAGGGTTTGGACACGCTAGAGGCAGGAAACATGTTCCCAATGTTGGGGGAGTCCAGAACCAGGGGCCACACAGTTTAAGAATAAGGAGTAAGCCATTTAGAACGGAGACGAGGAAACACTTTTTGTGAATCTGTGGAATTCTCTGCCTCAGAGGGCGGTGGAGGCCGGTTCTCTGGATACTTTCAAGAGAGAGCTAGATAGGGCTCTTAAAAATAGCGGAGTCAGGGGATATGGGGAGAAGGCAGGAACGGGGTACTGATTGGGGATGATCAGCCATGATCACATTGAATGGCGGTGCTGGCTCGAAGGGCCGAATGGCCTACTCCTGCACCTATTGTCTATTGACCTCTATCTCTCCACATCACCGTCTATATCTCTCGTCTCCCTTTTCCCCCCGACAGTCTGGAGAAGGGTCTCCATCGGAAACATCAACCATTCCTTTTGTCCAGAGATGCTGCTGCCAGTCCCGCTGAGTTACTCTAGCTTGCTGTATTTAGTTTAGTTTAGTTTAGAGATACAGCATGGAAACAGACCCTTCGGCCCACCGAGTCCACGCCGACCAGCGATCCCCGCACACTAACACTACTCTACACGTTCAAGGGAGAATTTTAGACAATAGACAATAGGTGCAGGAGTAGGCCATTAGGCCCTTCGGGCTAGCACTACCATTCAATGTGATCATGGCTGATCATCCCCAATCAGTACCCCGTTCCTGCCTTCTCCCCATATCCCCCGACTCCGCTATCATAAGAGCCCTATCTAGCTCTCTCTTGAAAGTATCCAGAGAACCGGCCTCCACCGCCCTCTGAGGCAGAGAATTCCACAGACTCACAACTCTCTGTGAGAAAAAGTGTTTCCTCATCTCCGTTCTAAATGGCTTACTCCTTATTCTTAAACTGTGGCCCCTGGTTCTGGACTCCCCCAACATCGGGAACATGGTTCCTGCCTCTAGCGTTTCCAAACCTTTAACAATCTTATATGTTTCAATAAGATCCCCTCTCACCCTTCTAAAAAGATGTTTACTCAGAGGGTGAGGCAGCATCTCTGGAGAGAAGGAATGGGCGACGTTTCGGGTCGAGACCCAAAGGGTCTCGACCCGAAACGTCGCCCATTCCTTCTCTCCATAGATGCTGGCTCGCCTGCTGAATTAGTCCAGCATTTTGTGTCTACCCAGTGCAAAAATAAGTTAATAAGTAAGTAAGTACGTTTATTGGCCAAGTATTCACATACAAGGAATTTGCCTTGTTGCTCTGCCCACAAGTAACAACACGACATACAGTGACAGTTACGAATGACTCAGAAAACACTAAACATTAATAATAATAAAACATTAATGATAAAACTCCATTGATCAAGCACGTGAACCAACAAAATACTCGTGGATAAAAACTGTTTTTACGTCTGGCTGTGGCAGCTTTGACAATCCGGAGTCGCCTTCCAGAGGGAAGTGATTCAAAGAGTTTGTGGCCAGGGTGAGAGGGGTCAGAGATGATCTTGCCCGCACGCTTCCTGGCCCTTGTGTTTCCTCATCTCCGTTCTAAATGACTTGCCCCTTATTCTTAAACTTTGACTCCCAGACTGAGACTGGAAAGATGCCGACACCAACAACGGAGAGGTCATCGTAGACCCCACTGTGGTGAAACCACCGGGTTTTGACCTCCATCGCAACCAATGGCCGACCCTGAACAGAACCCGCACCCTCCATGCAAGAACAGCCCATCACCTGCATCAGTGGGGGATGACAGACAGTTCCTGCTTGTGACTGTGGACATCCAGACTAGACCATCCCACACATGGTGAATGTCTGCCCACTGAGGCTTTCCCCCGGGGACATCAAAGCCCATCCACCCAGTAACTGATGCTGTCCTGGCCTGGATGTCTACCCTTGGCCTACAACTCTAGGCTGTGCACGTCACACGCAAGAAGAAGTAGATTGATTAGTAATTGATTGTAATATTGATAATTATATATATCTGTGTTTACAGACCAGTTAAGCTGCAGCATAGAAACATAGAAAATAGGTGTAGGAGTAGGCCATTCGGCCCTTCGAGCCAGCACCGCCATTCAATATGATCATGGCTGATCATCCAACTCAGTTTCTTGCAGACAGTCCCACCTCTCCAGACAACCAAAGAAACAGCAAGGACCAACATCTGGAAAGATGAATGGAACCAGCTCAACACACGAGCCCACGACTGGATGGAGAGAGGAATCACTCCGACTGAATGCCTCGCCAGCGGGCACGACCTCCCATGGCCAACCTGGAAGACCCTCAACAGATTGCGAGTGGAGCAGGGGAGGTGCAGAGCACTTATGAAAGCATGGAACTACCAGGCAGAAGACACATGCAGCTGTGGAGCAGTACAGACAATGTCCCACCTACTGGACCTAGTGTGACCACGCCCCCCAGTGCAGCCCCCAGGACCCGGCTGAACCGACCCGACCAGCTGTGACCTGCGCCAGATACTGGCAGAACGACATCTGAGATTGCAACGGACTCGAAGAAGATCCATACCCCCTGATCCCTTTAGCCACAAGGGCCACATCTAACTCCCTCTTAAATATAGCCAATGAGCTGTGGCCTCAACTACCTTCTGTGGCAGAGAGTTCCACAGATTCACCACTCTCTGTGTGTAAAATGTTTTCCTCATCTCGGTCCTAAAAGATTTCCCCCTTATCCCTTAAACTGAGAATTACATTGCTTGAAAAAAATGCATTCAATTCTTGATGAATCTGTCAGTTAATCTCGACGGCGCAGTGGCGCAGTGGGTAGAGTTGCTGCCTCACAGCGCCAGAGACCCGGGTTCCATCCTGACTACGGGCGCTGTCTGTACGGAGTTTGTACCTTCTCCCCGTGACCTGCGTGGGTTTTCTCCGGGTGCTCCGGTTTCCCCCCCACACTCCAAAGACGTACAGGTTTGTAAGGTTAATCGACTTGGTATCATTGTAAATTGTCCCTAGTGTGTGTAGGATAGTATTAGTGTGCGGGGATCGCTGGTCGGACCGGACTCGGTGGGCCGAAGGGCCTGTTTCCGTGCTGTATCTCTAAACTGAACTAAAATGAAAGACTCTTCAACCCCCCTTTCCTGGGCTGGGTCAACCATTACCTGCGGGCTTTGCCCTGCTCCTCCTCCCTCCCAGCTTTCACCCACCCCCTCCCTTCCCCTCCCTAAATTTGGGCTGAAGAAGGGGCCCAGAACATATTGGCCCATGACACAAAACGTCACCTATCCATGTTCTCCACAGATGCTGCCTGACCCGCTGAGTTATGGTGCAGCAGCATATGTGGAGCTAAGGAAATAGGCAACGTTTCGGGCCGAAACCCTTCTGGAAATAGGCAACGTTTCGGGCCGAAACCCGGAAGGGTTTCGGCCCGAAACGTTGCCTATTTCCTTAGCTCCATAGATGCTGCTGCACCCGCTGAGTTACTCCAGCACTCTGTGAAACGTCACCTATCCATGTTCTCCACAGATGCTGCCTGACCCGCTGAGTTACTCCAGCACTCTGTGAAACGTCACCTATCCATGTTCTCCACAGATGCTGCCTGACCTGCTGAGTTACATAGATACATAGACAATAGGTGCAGGAGTAGGCCATTCGGCCCTTCGAGCCAGTGCCGCCATTCAATGTGATCATGGCTGATCATCCCCAATCAGTACCCCGTTCCTGCCTTCTCCCCATATCCCTTGAATCTAGCCCTAAGAGCTATATCTAATGCCCCTGTCCCACTTAGGAAACCTGAACGGAAACCTCTGGAGACTTTGCGCCCCACCCAAGGTGTCCGAGCGGTTCCCGGAGGTTTTTGTCAGTCTCCCTACCTGCTTCCACTGCCTGCAACCTCCGGCAACCACCTGCAACCTCCGGGAACCGCATGGAAACCTTGGGTGGGGCGCAAAGTCTCCAGAGGTTTCATGTTCAGGTTTCCTAAGTGGGACAGGGGCATGTAACTCTCTTTTGAATGCATCCAGTGAATTGGCTTCCACTGCCTTCTGAGGCAGATAATTCCACAGATTCACAACTCTCTGGGTGAAAAGGTTTTTCCTCATCTCGGTTCGAAATAGCCTACCCCTTATTCTTAAACTGTGTGTGGCCCCTGGTTCTGGACTCCCCCAACATCGGGAACATCGGGACAAATGAATGATGTGCAGAAAGAGGCAAGGATGACAAATGAAGCAGGCCATTGTTAGCTGTTGGCTGGGTGTGGAGGAGTACTGACAATGCGTACAGTCGGTGAGCATTGGTGAACGCACCTGCTGGGAGAAGTGCGACCTCTCCAGTCAGTCGGTCTCTGGGGGGCACGCAGACACGGGGAGGGGGGGCTTGCCTGCAATCACACAGCATCGACCTGGGGCATTGCCACCGGAGGCCATGTCTACAGAGACAGGTTAGCTGAGGATCCCATCGCCCAGCAACTTGCATTTCCTCTCCCCCTTTCCCTTGGGACCTGGGGAACGGCAGCAACTAATTGGGGGGATAACAATGATGATTCCCTAACGAGCATTAATTAGCTTCTCCTGGATGTGTCACGGGCCGGAGGGGAAGGCGGGAAGGGGAACAACATCCAGCTGCCACTACGTTCTGTAACTCCAAAAAACTCTTTGCTCAGTTCAGTTTCAGTTTATACAGAATTAAAACCAAAATGGTCATTTATCCAGAGTAGGGGAATCGAGGACCAGAGGACAGAGGTTCAAGGTGAAGGGGGAAAGATTTAGACAATAGACAATAGACAATAGGTGCAGGAGTAGGCCATTCGGCCCTTCGAGCCAGCACCGCCATTCAATGTGATCATGGCTGATCATCTCCAATCAGTACCCCGTTCCTGCCTTCTCCCCATATCTCCTGACTCCGTTATCTTTAAGAGCCCTATCTAGCTCTCTCTTGAAAGCATCCAGAGAACCTGCCTCCACTACCCTCTGAGGCAGAGAATTCCACAGACTCGCCACTCTCTGTGTGAAAAAGTGTTTCCTCGTCTCCATTCTAAATGGCTTACCCCTTATTCTTAAACTGTGTGGCCCCTGGTTCTGGGGCTACAGTTTAATAGGAATCTGAGGGGTAACTTTTTCACACAGAGGGTGGTGGGTGTATGGAACGAGCTGCCGGAGGAGGTAGTTGAGGCTGGGACTATCCCAATGTTTAAGAAACAGTTGGACAGGTAAATGGATAAGACAGGTTTGGAGGAATATGGGCCAGACACAGGCAGGTGGGACTAATGTAGCTGGGACATGTTGGCCAGTGTGGGCAAGTTGGGCCGAAGGGCCTGTTTCCACTCTGTATCAATCTATGACTCTATACAGCAGTTATCAGGCAACTGAAACATCCTATCACCAACCAGAGAGCAGTCCCGAGCTATGATCTACCTCATTGGAGACCCTCGGACTTTATTTGATTGGACTTTACTGGCTTTGTCTGGCACTAAACGATATTCAAGTTATTCATTTTATCAGTTCAGTTTAGTTTATTGTCATGTGTACCGAGGTACAGCTAAAAGCTTTTGTTGCGTGCTGACCAGTCAGTGGAAAGACAATACATGATTACAATCGAGCCGTCCACAGTGTACAGATACATGATAGGGGAATAACGTTTAGTGCAAGGTAAAGCCAGTAAAGTCCGATCAAGGATAGTCTGAGGGTCTCCAATGAGGTAGATAGTAGTTCAGGACCGCTCTCTGGTTGTGATAGGATGGTTCAGTTGCCTGATAACAGCTGGGAAGAAACTGTCCCTGAATCTGGAGGTGTGCGTTTTCACACTTCTGTACCTCTTGCCCGATGGGAGAGGGGAGAAGAGGGAGTGGCCAGGGGTGCGACTGGTCCTTGATTATGTTACTGGCCTTGCCGAGGCAGCGTGAGGTGTAGATGGAGTCAATGGAAGGGAGGTTGGTTTGTGCGATGGTCTGGGCTGCGTCCACAATTCGCTGCAATTTCTTGTGGTCTTGGATGGATGCTGTTCCCAAACCGAGCTGTGAAGTTGGTGAGAGTTGTAGGGGACATGCCAAACTTCCTAAGCCTTCTAAGGAAGTATAGGCATCACTCCCCCACCCTGGTTCTCCGACTGGTTCCAGTCCTCCTGATTAAATATTTCTGAATGTACCCCTCGTTGCCACCTATCCCTCAGCTAACAACCATTCTACACTTCCTTATCATCGTCCCCTTTGATCTGTCATTTTCACACCTTACCCATCATATCTCTAGACTCCCACTTCCCCGCCTCTCAGTCTGCAAAGGTTTCTTGACCCGGAACGTCACCCATTCCTTCTCTCCAGAGATGCTGCCCGTCCCGCTGAGTTACTCCAGCATCTTGTGTCTACCTTCGGTGTAAACCAGCATCTGCAGTTCCTTCCCGGAGTACAGACTGGTGGCCTCTCCTCATTGTGTGATAGTCACCACCAGTTATTTCCACACTTTGTGTTTCACTTCTTCAAATTGTGTTGTGTCTTAAGCTGCCGGATTTTGAAATGTCCAAAACTTTTCGTTGACTGTGGGCTTGACGTTGCCCGTCTTCTCCTGTCGTAGGTTGTCGCCAGGTGACGTTGGTTGTCGCCGGTGCCGACTTCGGCGAATTCCATTGGCGACTACCTACGTCAACCGGCGACTGAATTGTCTTCAGTTGTCGCCGACAGGGTGGTAGCTTGTCGAGGGTGGACGTAGGTTGACTTCGGTTGTCACCTGTGTGGTCGTAGGTTGTCGTAGGTGTGGTCTTCGGTGGACGTGCTAATGGGTCGCCGGTTGTCGGTAGCTTGCCGTAGCTTGACGTCGTCTAGGTGATTGGCTGTCGTAGACATTGTCGTGGGGGGGGGGGGGGGGGTCCAGTCGCTGTTTTTTCGGCGACCTGCTACGACTGTGACAGTCGCCGGGAGTTGCCTAAAAAAATCGCCACAATGGGACAGGCCCTTTTGGGAGGTTAAAAGGAGGTTAAAATGGTTTCACATCTTATCTTGAATTTGAGTTTTGTTTGGGGTTGAGTTGAGAGGAGAGATACAGCACAGGCCCTTCGGCCCACTGCCCAGTGGAAAGACTATCCATGATTACAATCGAGCTGTCCACATTGTACAGATACAGGATAAGGGAATAACGTTTAGTGCAAGATAAAGTCCAGCGAAGTCCGATTAAATATAGATCAAAGGGTCCAATGGGAGGTCAGCTCTCCAACTAGTGATAGGATGGTTCAGTTGCCTGATAACAGCTGGGAAGAAACTGTCCCTGAATCTGGAGGTGTGCGTTTTCACACTTCTGTACCCCTTGCCCGATGGGAGAGGGGAGAAGAGGGAGTGGCCAGGGTGCGACTGGTCCTTGATGATGCTGCTGGCCTTGCCGAGGCAGCGTGAGGTGTAGATGGAGTCAATGGAAGGGAGGTTGGTTTGTGCGATGGTCTGGGCTGGTTCCACAATTCGCTGCAATTTCTTGCTATCTTGGATGGAGCTGGGAGGGAGGGAAGAGGGAGTGGCCAGGGCGCGACTGGTCTTTGATTCTGCTGTTCTGGGTGTGGCATCTCTGACCAGGTAGCAATACTGCACTGCCCGCTTGGAATGGGACTTGGAGCCTTTGACTGACCGCATGTCCCTACCCAGAGGGACAGTAGGGACAGGAGTCACGTCATGGCCAAGCTGGCACTGGGCAGCAGGTCTTCTAACCCGGAGAGTGGCCAAGCGTGCGAACGGTGCAGTGCTGGAGGCCTCACTGCAGCCTGGGCCCCCATTAAACCAGGCAGTAATGGAGGCCCCACTGCAGCCTGGGCCCCCATTAGACCAGGCAGTGATGGAGGCCCCACTGCAGCCTGGGCCCCCATTAAACCAGGCAGTAATGGAGGCCCCACTGCAGCCTGGGCCCCCATTAGACCAGGCAGTAATGGAAGCCCCACTGCAGCCTGGGCCCCCATTAGACCAGGCAGTGCTGGAGGCCTCACTACAGCCTGGGACTCCATTAGACCAGGCAGTAATGGAGGCCCCACTGCAGCCTGAGGCTCTATTAGACCAGGCAGTGATGGAGGCCCCACTGCAGCCTGGGCCCCCATTAGACCAGGCAGTGCTGGAGGCCTCACTACAGCCTGGGGCTCCATTAGACTGGGCAGTGCTGAACAACCTCACTGCAGCCTGGGGCCCCATTAGACCAGGCAGTGCTGGAGGCCTCACTGCAGCCTGGGACTCCATTAGAGCAGGTAGTGCTGGAGGCCTCACTACAGCCTGGGGCTCCATTAGAGGGGCAGTGCTGGAGGCCCCACTGCAGCCTGGGGCTGGAGTGGAAGGGACGGGGCCTGCAGAGGCACGGAGCGGTGGAGCAGCGGTGGACAACATCGCTAGGCCAGGCCAGGCCCACCCTGCAACTCCCACCCTGTGCCGTCGCCACGACAACCGGCCTATATGGCCAAGGCAAGACTCTAACAACTTTATAACAATTCCGGACTAGAAGGTTACAAGATGGCACCTGAAGAATGATGACTCTTCAGGTCGAGGCTGTGGATGCCAAGTCAATGCATGTTTCAAGGCAGAGATAGATAGATTCTTGATTAGTACGGGTGTCAGGGATTTATGGGGAGAAGGCAGGAGAATGGGGTTGGGAGGGAGAGATCGATCAGCCGTGATTGAATGGCGGAGTAGACTTGATGGGCCGAATGGCCTAATTCTGCTCATATCACCTATGAACTTATGAACTAATGATAGTAACTGTTCAGTTGGGAACAGCACCAGAACTGAACACACTATTCTGGGAAGGAATAGAGGAAGTGAGTCATGCCACTAAACCGTTACACAATTTCGGGACAATGAGACAATGTTGAACTAGAGAGGAGGTAAGAGTGTAAAACAAAGTTTCAGATCCCCTTCGCAATGGTGTTTCTTTCCAGTTGATATCAGGCACCAGTTCCACAGACAAAGTCCAATGTCCACATTGGGGTAGAGGTGAATCGGACAGTACCCTGGCTTATGGAAGGGCCGTTCAGAAGCCTGATAACAGAGGGGAAGAAGCTGTTCCTGAGTCTGGTGGTGCGCGCTTTCAAGCTTCTGTACCTTCTGCCGGACGGGAGCGGGGAGAAGAAGGAATGACCGGGGTGGGACAGGGACGAGTCCTTGATTATGGTGAAGGTAGCCACAGAGTGCTGGAGTAACTCAGCGGGTCAGGCAGCATCTCTGGAGGAAAAGGATGGGTAACGTTTCAGGTCAGGAGCATTCTTCAGATTTTGAATGGATTGGCTGCTTTCCCCGAGGCAGCGTGAAGTGTAGATGTATACGCACACCTCCAGATTCAGGGACAGTTTCTTCCCAGCTGTTATCAGGCAACTGAACCATCCTACCACAACCAGAGAGCGGTCCTGAACTTCTATCTACCTCTTTGGTGACCCTCGGACTATCCTTGATCGGACTTTGCTGGCTTTACCTTGCACTAAACCGTTATTCCCTTGTGGCTTGATTGTAAATGGCTCGATTGTAATCATGTATTGTCTTTCCGCTGACTGGTTAGCACGCAACAAAAAGCTTTTCACTGTACCTCGGTACACGTGACAATAAACTAAACTGAACTGATCGAGGGAATAACGTTTAGTGCAAGACAAGGCCAGTAAAGTCCGATCAAAGAAAGTCCGAGGGATCCAATGAGGTGGATAGTAGACAATAGACAATAGGTGCAGGAGTAGGCCATTCGGCCCTTCGAGCCAGCACCGCCATTCAATGTGATCATGGCTGATCATCCCCAATCAGTACCCCATTCCTGCCTTCTCCCCATATCCCCTGACTCTGCTATCTTTAAGAGGCCTATCTAGCTCTCTCTTTAAAGCATCCAGTGAACCGGCCTCCACCTCCCTCTGAGGCAGAGAATTCCACAGACTCACAACTCTCTGTGAGAAAATGTGTTTCCTCGTCTCCGTTCTAAATGGCTTACCCCTTATTCTTAAACTGTGGGCCCTGGTTCTGGACTCCCCCAACATCGGGAACATCTTTCCTGCCTCTAGCGTGTCCAAACTCACTAAGGAAGACATAAATAATCTGCCGGAAATAGCAGGGGACCGCGGGTCAAAGGAGTTGGAGGAATTGAGTGAAATCCAGGTTAGCCGGGAAGTGGTGTTGGGTAAATTAAATGGATTAAAGGCCGATAAATCCCCAGGGCCAGATAGGCTGCATCCCAGAGTACTTAAGGAAGTAGCTCCAGAAATAGTGGATGCATTAGTAATAATCTTTCAAAACTCTTTAGATTCTGGAGTAGTTCCTGAGGATTGGCGGGTAGCAAACGTAACCCCACTTTTTAAGAAGGGAGGGAGAGAGAAAACGGGGAATTACAGACCAGTTAGTCTAACATCGGTAGTGGGGAAACTGCTAGAGTCAGTTATTAAAGATGGGATAGCAGCACATTTGGAAAGTGGTGAAATCATTGGACAAAGTCAGCATGGATTTACAAAAGGTAAATCATGTCTGACGAATCTTATAGAATTTTTCGAGGATGTAACTAGTAGCGTGGATAGGGGAGAACCAGTGGATGTGGTGTATCTGGACTTCCAGAAGGCTTTCGACAAGGTCCCACATAAGAGATTAGTTTACAAACTTAAAGCACACGGCATTGGGGGTTCAGTATTGATGTGGATAGAGAACTGGCTGGCAAACAGGAAGCAAAGAGTAGGAGTAAACGGGTCCTTTTCACAATGGCAGGCAGTGACTAGTGGGGTACCGCAAGGCTCAGTGCTGGGACCCCAGCTATTTACAATATATATTAATGATCTGGATGAGGGAATTGAAGGCAATATCTCCAAGTTTGCGGATGACACTAAGCTTGGGGGCAGTGTTAGCTGTGAGGAGGATGCTAGGAGACTGCAAGGTGACTTGGATAGGCTGGGTGAGTGGGCAAATGTTTGGCAGATGCAGTATAATGTGGATAAATGTGAGGTTATCCATTTTGGTGGCAAAAACATGAAAGCAGACTATTATCTAAATGGTGGCCGACTAGGAAAAGGGGAGATGCAGCGAGACCTGGGTGTCATGGTACACCAGTCGTTGAAAGTGGGCATGCAGGTGCAGCAGGCAGTGAAGAAAGCGAATGGTATGTTAGCTTTCATAGCAAAAGGATTTGAGTATAGGAGCAGGGAGGTTCTACTGCAGTTGTACAGGGTCTTGGTGAGACCACACCTGGAGTATTGCGTACAGTTTTGGTCTCCAAATCTGAGGAAGGACATTATTACCATAGAGGGAGTGCAGAAAAGTTTAACCAGACTGATTCATGGGATGTCAGGACTGTCTTATGAAGAAAGACTGGATATACTTGGTTTATACTCTCTAGAATTTAGGAGATTGAGAGGGGTCTTATAGAAACTTACAAAATTCTTAAGAGGTTGGACAGGCTAGATGCAGGAAGATTGCTCCCGATGTTGGGGAAGTCCAGGACAAGAGGTCACAGCTTAAGGATAAGGGGGAAATCCTTTAAAACCGAGATGAGGAGAACTTTTTTCACACAGAGAGTAGTGAATCTCTGGAACTCCCTGCCACAGAAGGTAGTCGAGGCCAGTTCATTGGCTATATTTAAGAGGGAGTTAGATGTGGCCCTTGTGGCTAAGGGGATCAGAGGGTATGGAGAGAAGGCAGGTACGGGATACTGAGTTGGATGATCAGCCATGATCATATTGAATGGCGGTGCAGGCTCGAAGGGCCGAATGGCCTACTCCTGCACCTAATTTCTATGTTTCTATGTTTCTAAACCCTTAACAATCTTATATGTTTCAATGAGATCCCTTCCCAGACCAAAACTGCACACAATACTCCAGGTGTGGTCTCACTAGGGCTCTGTACAACTGCAGAAGGACCTTTTTGCTCCTATATTCGATTCCTCTTGTTATAAAGGCCAACAAGCCATTGGCTTTCTTCACTGCCTGCTGAACCTGCATGCTTACTTTCATAGACTGATGTACAAGGACCCCCAGATCCCGTTGTACTTCCCCTTTTCCCAACTTGATGGCATTTAGACAGTAATCTGACTTGACGCCATTTAGATAGTAATCTGTCTATTTAGGTTGTGAACCTACGCTGCACTCCCTCAATAGCAAGCATTGCAAGAGTAGTTCAGGACCGCTCTCTTGCTGGTGATAGGATGGTTCAGGTGCCTGATAACAGCTGGGAAGAAACTGCTGCACATTCTCTTGACTCTACTTCAATAAGCTAATTAATTGCGGATATTAATGGGGTGCAGGGGGTTCTTTGGGGACAGTGAGTTTGGTTTGTGCCTCTCAGTCTGGTGAGCATTAACAGCTCCTGAGGGCGCTGCTCAGCGTGGGATAGAAACACAACATCATTACCTGCAAGGACAAACACAGCACAGGTGTGTCTCTCTCTCTCTCTCTCTCTGTGAGCACACACCTGGGAACCAAGTAGCTGCTCATTGAGTCTTTACCACAATATTATCGTAGAGTCTGTCCTCACCTTGTCCATCATGGTCTGGTTTGGCTCAGCCACCAAGCACGACACCTGGAGGCTGCAGCGAATCGTCCGATCAGCAGAGAAGGTTATTGGCTGTAACCTTCCCTCCATTGATGAACTGTACACTGCAAGGGCCAGGAAGCGAGCGGGCAAGATCATCTCTGACCCCTCTCACCCTGGCCACAAACTCTTTGAATCACTTCCCTCTGGAAGGCGACTCCGGATTGTCAAAGCTGCCACAGCCAGACATAAAAACAGTTTTTTTATCCACGAGTATTTTGTTGGTTCACATGCTTGATCAATGGAGTTTTATCATTAATGTTTTATTATTATTAATGTTTAGTGTTTTCTGAGTCATTCGTAACTGTCACTGTATGTCGTGTTGTTACTTGTGGGCAGAGCACCAAGGCAAATTCCTTGTATGTGAATACTTGGCCAATAAACGTACTTACTTACTTATTAACTTATTTTTGCACTGGGTAGACACAAAATGCTGGACTAATTCAGCGGGCGAGCCAGCATCTATGGAGAGAAGGAATGGCGACGTTTCGGGTAAACCATTGTCGCCCATTCCCTCTCTCCAGAGATGCTGCCTCACCCTCTGAGTAAACATCTTTTTAGAAGGGTGAGAGGGGATCTTATTGAAACATATAAGATTGTTAAAGGTTTGGAAACGCTAGAGGCAGGAAACATGTTCCCGATGTTGGGGGAGTCCAGAACCAGGGGCCACAGTTTAAGAATAAGGAGTAAGCCATTTAGAACGGAGACGAGGAAACACTTTTTCTCACAGAGAGTGGTGAGTCTGTGGAATTCTCTGCCTCAGAGGGCGGTGGAGGCCGGTTCTCTGGATACTTCCAAGAGAGAGCTAGATAGGGCTCTTAAAGATAGTAGAGTCAGGGGATATGGGGAGAAGGCAGGAATGGGGTACTGATTGGGGATGATCAGCCATGATCACATTGAATGGCGGTGCTGGCTCGAAGGGTCGAATGGCCTACTCCTGCACCTATTGTCTATTGTGTATTGTAGATTTATTGGTTTGCAACTAACCAGGGCTCCGGTGATTTTGCTCAGACTCATCAGTCTCTGTTGCAGAGGAAATAACCTGCCCTGTCCTCATAACTAAAATTCTCCTGCCCGAACAACATGCTCCACGCCCTCCCCATGATATATAACGAGCAGGACTAGATGTGGAACTCACCCCAGGCCCAGCTAGTAATCAGCACAGACTCACCACAATCTCTCAACACTAACATCCCATAATCTACTCGATGGGCTGAAGGGCCTGGACCAGTCGCACCCCGGCCACTCCCTCTTCTCCCCTCTCCCATCGGGCAAGAGACACAGAAGTGTGAAAACAAACGCACACCTCCAGATTCAGGGACAGTTTCTTCCCGGCTGTTATCAGGCAACTGAACCATCCAACCACAACCAGAGAGCGGTCCTGAACTACTATCTACCTCATTGGAGACACTCGGACTATCTTTGATCGGACTTTGCTGGCTTTACCTTGCATTAAACATTATTCTCTTATTCTGTAAATGGCTCGATTGTAATCATGTATTGTCTTTCCGCTGACTGGTATAGCACGCAACAAAAGCTTTTCACTGTACCTCGGTACACGTGACAATAAACTACACTGCTTCCATGCTGTATCTCTAAACTACACTAAGATTTTATCCCAAGCATAAAAAGACACAGAGTGCTGGAGTAACTCAGCGGGTGCAGCAGCATCTATGGAGCTAAGGAAATAGGCAACGTTTCGGGCCGAAACCCAGAAGGGTTTCGGCCCAAAACGTTGCCTATTTCCAGAAGGATTTCGGCCAGAAACGTTGCCTATTTCCTTAGCTCCATAGATGCTGCTGCACCATAACTGAGTGGGTCAGGCAGCATCTGTGGAGAACATGGATAGGTGACGTTTCACAGAGTGCTGGAGTAACTCAGCGGGTCAGGCAGCATCTGTAGAGAACATGGATAGGTGACGTTTCCACAGAGTGCTGGAGTAACTCAGCGGGTCAGGCAGCATCTGTGGAGAACATGGATAGGTGACGTTTCACAGAGTGCTGGAGTAACTCAGCGGGTCTGGACCCAAAACCTCACCCTATTCCTTCGCTCCATAGATGCTGCCTCACCCGCTGAGTTTCTCCAGCAGTTTTGTCAACCTACAAACCTGTACGTCTTTGGAGCGTGGGAGGAAACCGGAGCACCCGGAGACAACCCACGCGTTCAAGGCGAGAAGGTAGAAACTGCGTACAGACAGCGCCCGTAGTCGGGATGGAAGTCGGGTCTCTGGCTCTGTGAGGCAGCAACTCTACCGCTGCGCCCCCCAGGGTAATTGTAGTGCCATGACCAATATGAATTAGCCTCTTAATGCATTTTTGGTTTCTATGGGGGGGGGGGTTGTGGGTGTATGGAACGAGCTGCCAGAGGAGATAGTTGAGGCAGGGACTGCCCCCAACGTTTAAGAAACATTTAGACAGGTACATGGATAGGACAGGTTTAGAGGGATATGGGCCAAACGCAGGCAGGTGGGACTAGTGTAGATGGGACATGTTGGTCAGTATGGGCAAGTCGGGCCGAAGGGCCTGTTTCCACTCTGTATAACACTGTAGACACAAAGTGCTGGAGTATCTCAGTGGGTCAGGCAACACCTCTGGGAAATGCTGCCTGACCCGCTGAGTCACTCCAGTGTCCAGTGTCCAATGGCCAGGACTGGACAAGCTAGATGCAGGAATAATGTTCCCAATGTTGGGCGAGTCCAGAACCAGGGCCCACAGTCTTAGAATAAAGGGGAGGCCATTTAAGACTGAGGTGAGAAAAAACTTTTTCACCCAGAGAGTTGTGAATTTGTGGAATTCCCTGCCACAGAGGGCAGTGGAGGCCAAATCACTGGATGGATTTAAGAGAGAGTTAGATAGAGCTCTAGGGGCTAGTGGAGTCAAGGGATATGGGGAGAAGGCAGGCACGGATTATTGATAGGGGACGATCAGCCATGATCACAATGAATAGCGGTGCTGGCTCGAAGGGCCGAATGGCCTCCTCCTGCACCTATTTTCTATGTTTCTATGCGTCGATCTCTCCCCATGGTTCACAATTTAAAGTCCTGGCAGCATCTGGTAAAGTGCAATAGAGTCTTGCATTAAAACTGATGAAGAGAGAGAGAGGGAGAGGGGGAGGGAGAGAGAGAGGAAAGGAGAGAGGAAGGGAGAGAGAGAGGGAGAGAAAGAGAGAGAGGGAGAGAGGAAGGAGGGAGGGAGAGAGAGGGGGAGAGAGAGGGGGAGGGAGAGAGGGAGAGAGAGAGAGAGAATGAGAGAGAGGGAGGGAGAGAGGGGGAGGAGAGAGAGTGGGAGAGAGGGAAGGAAAAAGGGAGGGAGAGAGAGGTAGGGAGAGAGAGAGATGGAGGGAAGGAGAGAGGGAGGGTGAGACAGAAAGAGAGAGAGTGAGGGAGGGAGAGAGAGGGAGAGAGGGAGGGAGGGAGGGGGGGAGAGGGAGGGAGGGAGAGAGACAGAGGTAGAGAGAGAGAGAGGGGGATGGCCGGAGAGAGGGAGGGAGAGAGAGAGGTAGGGAGAGAGAGAGAGATAGGGAGAGGGAGAGAGGGGGTGAGAGAGGGAGGGAGGGAGAGGGAGAGGGAAGGAAAAAGTGAGGGAGAGAGGGAGAGAGGGAAGGGGAGAGAGAGAGAGGGGGGCAGGCAGGACTGCAGGGGATTTCCAGCGCTGTGTATTTGCATAGGGCGAGTTGCGGCAGTCCCCGGGTTTTAACCCGAGTGTCTTCCTTGTTCCTGGTTCAAGGCGCATGCATACCTGCACCCCACACATACACACACACCTACACACACACACACACACCTACAGAGAGACTGCAGACAGCGAGCGGCGCTGACCCGGCCGGGACAGCCATGCAAGCCGGCAGCCCAATCCTCACTCCTCAAGTCCAAGGTAGGACACATCTCCACGCACCAACAACACAAGCTGGGCGACAATGTGAGCCCATTGTCACAAGCTATCTGCTCTTACCAACAACCAAGGGAGGGGACATGTTCCCCCCTCTCCAGTGCAAGCTATGGGATATGGGGAGAAGGCAGGAACGGGGTACTGATTGGGGATGATCAACCATGATCACATTGAATGGCTCGAAGGGCCGAATGGCCTCCTCCTGCACCTATTGTCTATTGTAGGGACATGTTCTTTCAATTGCAAGGTAGGACTGTCTACTATCTTTACAGTTAGACAGTTTAAGGATAAGAGGGAAGACTTTTAGGACCGAGATGAGAAAATCATTTTTTACACTGCACCTATTTTCTATGTTTCTATGTTTCTATCTTCTCCAATGCAAGGTAGGTGACAAGGTATTCTGTCCTCTCCAGTACAAGGAAGCAGGTATTGCCTTCCAGTGCAAGGGCCGAATGGCCTCCTCCTGCACCTATTGTCTATGTTTCTATGATTCTTTCCAGCTTAACAACATAGCTGAGCTTCCGAGGCCCCGAAATAAAACAGTGTTACTCCTCCTGTTTAGGAAGGAACTGCAGATGCTGGTGTAAATCAAAGACACAAAATGCCGGAGTAACTCAGCGAGACAGGCATCTCTGACTGCTCAGTCTGAAGAAGGGTCTCGACCCAAAACGTCACCTATCCATGTTCTCCACAGATGCTGCCTGACCCGCTGAGTTACTCCAGCACTCTGTGAAACGTCACCTATCCGTGTTCTCCACAGATGCTGCCTGACCCGCTGAGTTATGGTGCAGCAGCATCTATGGAGCGAAGGAAATAGGCAACGTTTCGGGCCGAAACCCTTCTGGAAATAGGCAACGTTTCGGGCCGAAACCCGGAAGGGTTTCGACCCGAAACGTTGCCTATTTCCTTAGCTCCATAGATGCTGCTGCACCCGCTGAGTACTCCAGCACTCTGTGAAACGTCACCTATCCATGTTCTCCACAGATGCTGCCTGACCCGCTGAGTTACTCCAGCACTGTGTGAAACGTCACCTATCCATGTTCTCCACAGATGCTGCCTGACCCGCTGAGTTACTCCAGCATTTGTGTCTATCTTCGATTATTACTCGTGTCGCAATAATGCAACACCTGTCTTCCACCTTGCTTGTTTGTGCTGCACATAGAAACATAGAAAATAGGTGCAGGAATAGGCCATTCGGCCCTTCGAGCCCGCACCGCCATTCAATATGATCATGGCTGATCATCCAACTCAGATCAGACACATAGATCTCTAACATCAGCATCTTCCAATCCCTCACCATTTAACAAATGCGTATTTAAATCACATGTTTAATCGATAATGTTTTATTATTAATGTTTAATGTTTTACGTGTCATCCTTAACTGTCACTGTATGTCATGTTGTTACTTGTGGGTGGAGCACCAAGACAAATTCCTTGTATGTGGATACTTGGCCAATAAACTTATTCATTCATTCATCTGTTATTTCTGTCAAAGTGAATAGTCAACAGACAACAGGCGCATGAGTAGGCCATTCGGCCCTTCGAGCCAGCACCGCCATTCAATGTGATCATGGCTGATCATCCCCAATCAGTACCCCGTTCCTGCCTTCGCCCCATATCCCCTGACTCCGCTATCTTTAAGAGCCCTATCTAGCTCTCTCTTGAAGGTATCCAGAGAACCGGCCTCCACTGCCCTCTGAGGCAGAGAATTCCACAGACTCACCACTCTCTGTGAGAAAAAGTGTTTCCCCGTCTCCTTTCTAAATGGCTTACTCCTTATTCCTAAACTGTGTGGCCCCTGGTTCTGGACTCCCCCAACATCGGGAACATGTTTCCTGCCTCTAGCGTGTCCAAACCCTTAATAATCTTAAGTACCGATGAATTCACTTTGTCTATTGATAACATTTCTGATCAAGTTCCCGATGTTAGGGGAGTCTGGCTCGAAGGGCCGAATGGCCTACACTGCACCTATTGTCTATTGTCTATAAACTGTGACCCCTGGTTCTGGATGCTGCCTGACCCGCTGAGTTACTCCAGCACTTTGTGTTTTGCTCAAGATTCCAGCATCTGCAGTTTCTTGTGTCTCACATAATTCTTCGTTGACCCCGCCCGAGCTTATTACCACGTTCTACGTGCTATCTCCACTTACATAATAATAGATTCCAGCGCATATGTGTTTACTGGCATCAGGTTAATTGAATTTCCTTGTTCTGAAGTTCCTTGTTCTCTCTCTCCCTTCTTGTAAGTCGTTGTCACTGTATGTCATGTTGTCACTGGTGGGCGGAGCACCAAGGCAAATTCCTTGTATGTGAATATTTGGCCAATAAACTTATTCATTCATAGAAACATAGAAACATAGACAATAGGTGCAGGAGGAGGCCATTCGGCCCTTCGAGCCAGCACCGCCATTCATTGTGATCATGGCTGATCGTCCCCTATCAATAACCCGTACCTGCCTTCTCCCCATATCCCTTGATTCCACTAGCCCCTAGAGCTCTATCTAACTCTCTCTTAAATCCATCCAGTGACTTGGCCTCCACTGCCCTCTGTGGCAGGGAATTCCACAAATTCACAACTCTCTGGGTGAAATTTTTTTTCCTCACCTCAGTCTTAAATGGCCTCCCCATTATTCTTTCTTTCTCAAGCGGTTGGGTTGCATTTGCTTGGATCTGTGGAACGTTGGATGATGAGAAACATCTCATCGGCTTGGATTGTTTTCTCTGGAACGCCAGAGGTTGTGGGGACAACTGATAGCAGCGTATAAAATGATGAAAGGCAAAGACAGTCAGAATCTGTTTCCCCAGGGTGGTGATGTCAAAGACTAGAGGACATGGCTTTAAGGTGAGAGGGGCCAAGTTTAAAGGAGATGTGTGGGGAGGAGTTTAGTTTAGTTTAGTTTAGTTTAGAGATACAGCGCGGAAACAGGCCCTTCGGCCCACCGAGTCCACGCCGACCACGAACACTATCCAACACACATTAGGGACAATTCCCATTTACACCGAGCCAATTAACCTAGGTGATAGGAGCAGAAGGTTACAGAGATAGGTTGAACAAGTTAGGGCTTTATTCTTTGGAGCGCAGAAGGTTAAGGGGGGACTTGATAGAGGTCTTTAAAATGATGAGAGGGATAGACAGAGTTGACGTGGAAAAGCTTTTCCCACTGAGAGTAGGGAAGATTCAAACAAGGGGACATGACTTGAGAATTAAGGGACTGAAGTTTAGGGGTAACATGAGGGGGAACTTCTTTACTCAGAGAGTGGTGGCTGTGTGGAATGAGCTTCCAGTGATGGTGGTGGAGGCAGGTTCGTTTTTATCATTTAAAAATAAATTGGATAGTTATATGGATGGGAAAGGAATGGAGGGTTATGGTCTGAGCGCAGGTATATGGGACTAGGGGAGATTATGTGTTCGGCACGGACTAGAGGGGTCGAGATGGCCTGTTTCCGTGCTGTAATTGTTATATGGTTATATGGTTATATGGTTATAAGCAGGCCATTCGGCCCATCATGTCTACTCCACCATTCAATCATGGCTGATCTATCTCTCCCTCCTAACCCCAAATTCCTGCCTTCTCCCCATAACCTCTGACAACTGAAGTATTGTCTATTGTCTATAATCAAGAATCTATCTGTATCTGCCTTAAAAATATCCACTGACTTGGCCTCCACAGCCTTCTGTGGTTCAGTTGCCTGATAACTGCTGGGAAGAAACTGTCCCTGAATGTGGAGGTGTGCGTTTTCACACTTCTGTACCTCTTGCCCGATGGGAGAGGGGAGAAGAGGGAGTGGCCGGGGTGCGACTGGTCCTTGATGATGCTGCTGGCCTTGCCGAGGCAGCGTGAGGTGTAGATGGAGTCAATGGAAGGGAGGTTGGTTTGTGTGGTGGAATGGGAGCTATGACAGGCCAGTGATGTAAAATCATTCTCACAACACCACTTCATAAAGTCTAGGGTAGACAAAATTGCTGGAGAAACTCAGCGGGTGCTCTACCTATCGTGCATGAGTTTGAACTGATTGTAGATATGTATGGCTTTGAGACATAGAGTGGAAACAGGCCCTTCAGCCCATCAAGTGACTAGTAATCACCCGCACACTAGCACTATCCCACACACCAGGGACATTTTACAATTTTATCAAAGCCAATTAACTTACAAACCTGTCCGTTTTCGGAGTGTGGGAGGAAACCGCCCGGAGAAAACCCACGCAGGTCACGGGGAGAGCGTGCAAACTCTGTACAGACAACGCCCGCAGTTGGGATGGAACCCGGGTCTCTGGCGCTGTGAGGCAGGAACTCTCTCTAACTTCTACAGGTGCACAGTAGAGAGCATGCTGACCGGTTGCATCGTGGCTTGGTTCGGCAACTTGAGCGCCCTGGAGAGGAAAAGACTACAAAAAGTAGTAAACACTGCCCAGTCCATCATCGACTCTGACCTTCCTTCCATCGAGGGGATTTATCGCAGTCGCTGCCTCAAAAAGGCTGGCAGTATCATCAAAGACCCACACCATCCTGGCCACACACTGATCTCCCTGCTACATGGTTACGTTGCTGAGAACTCTTTGTCTGTGGAACTGATGCGTTTCAACGCTGAGAACTATATTCTGCACTCTGTATATTCCCCTTTGCTCCACCTATTGTGCTTGAGTTTGTGTACAGTGTTATCTGATCTGTTTGGATAGCATGCAAAACACTCCTTTACACTCTAGCCCTAATAATAAACTTACACCGAAACTTATCTGATTGATCACATTTATCACAACACTCTACATATTTCATAATCAGCCTGTTTGAGTTGCAGATATAAAGGGAAAGAAATGAAAGGAATGGAATCACCAATCGAGGGCACTCTTGAGAATAGGCAAGGTCACTGACACACACTTTTCACAGAAAGAACACTTGCAGAATATGCCCTGCTTAAATTCCCAGAAAGAGGGTTAAAGTTTGACTCCACAACTTGCGCTTTTGGTAAAAAAAACATTATCCTTACTTCAGAAAGAAACAAAATGCTGAAGATCAGTCTGAAGTAGGGTCTCGACCCGAAACGTCACCTATTCCTTCGCTCCATAGATGCTGCCTCACCCGCTGAGTTTCTCCAGCATTTTTGTCTCCCTTCGATTATTCCAGCATCTGCAGTTCCTTCTTAAACAAATGCTGAAGTAAATCAGCTGAGAACATGGATGGGTGACGTTTCGTGTTGGGACCCTTCTTCAGATCTGAAACGTCACCTATCCATGTTCTCCACAGATGCTGCCTGACCCGCTGAGTTACTCCAGCACTCTGTGAAACGTCACCTATCCATGTTCTCCACAGATGCTGCCTGACCCGCTGAGTTACTCCAGCACTGTGTGAAACGTCACCTATCCATGTTCTCCACAGATGCTGCCTGACCCGCTGAGTTACTCCAGCACTCTGTGAAACGTCACCTATCCATGTTCTCCACAGATGCTGCCTGACCCGCTGAGTTACTCCAGCACTCCGCGAAACGTCACCTATCCGTGTTCTCCACAGATGCTGCCTGACCCACTCAGTTATGGTGCAGCAGCATCTATGGAGCTAAGGAAATAGGCAACGTTTCGGGCCGAAATCCTTCTGGAAATAGGCAACGTTTCGGGCCGAAACCCGGAAGGGTTTCGACCCAAAACGTTGCCTATTTCCTTAGCTCCATAGATGCTGCTGCACCCGCTGAGTTACTCCGGCACTCTGTGCCTTTCCTTGGTAAACCAGCATCTGCAGTTCCTTGTTTCTACCTAGACTTACTTACTCGGCCGGCACGGTGGTGCAGCGGTAGAGTTGCTGCCTCACAGCGCCAGAGACCCGGGTTCAATCCTGACCACGGGCGCTGTCTGTACGGAGTTTGTACCTTCTCCCCGTCAACATATGGGTTTTCTCCGGGTGCTCCGGTTTCCTCCCACACTCCAAAGACGTACAGGTTTGTAGGTTAATTGGCTTTGGTAAATTTGTCCCTAGTGCGTGCAGTGTAGTACAGTTTAGTTTATTGTCACGTTCACTGAGGTCCAGTGAAAACTATTGTGTGTTATAGAAACATAGAAACATAGACAATAGGTGCAGGAGTAGGCCATTCGGCCCTTCGAGCCTGCACCGCCATTCAATGTGATCATGGCTGATCATCCAACTCAGTATCCTGTACCTGCCTTCTCTCCATACCCCCTGATCCCTTTAGCCACAAGGGCCACATCTAACTCCCTCTTAAATATAGCCAATGAACTGTGGCCTCAACTACCTTCTGTGGCAGAGAGTTCCACAGATTCACCACTCTCTGTGTGAAAAATGTTTTCCTCATCTCGGTCCTAAAAGATTTCCCCCTTATCCTTAAACTGTGTGGCCCCTTGTCCTGGACTTCCCCAACATCGGGAACAATCTTCCTGCATCTAGCCTGTCCAACCTCTTAAGAATTTTGTACGTTTCTATAAGATCCCCCCTCAATTTTCTAAATTGTAGTGAGTACAAACCAGTCTATCCAGTCTTTCTTCATATGAAAGTCCTGCCATCCCAGGAATCTGTCTGGTGAACCTTCTCTGTACTCCCTCTACGGCAAGAATGTTATCCAGTCAGCGGAAAGACAACACATGATTACAGTCGAGGCAGCCATTTAGTGGATGGGACCCGGGCCTCTAGTGCTGTGAAGGGCCTGTTGTCCCACCTGGTGATTTTTTCCAGCGACTGCCGCCGTCATATCAGTGTCGCCAAAAGATTTTGAACATTTCAAAATCCAGCGGCGACAAAATAAAATGCTGCGACACTTGAAAAATCACCGCCCGTCGATACATTGTCAGTGACCTGATACGTCAGTCAATGATGCCAGCAGTCACCGAAATAATCACCGTGGGTCAGGCCCATCAGGCAGTACACAAGAACGCTGGAGAAACTCAGCGGGTGCAGCAGCATCTATGGAGCGAAGGAAATAGGTGACGTTTCGGGCCGAAACCCTTCGTCAGATATCTCCATCAGGCAGTAGTTCGACCGATGCGCCACCACGCTGCCTTTGACTTCTCCCTCCTGGAAACAAGGTTCTGACTGTCTACCCTATCTACACTTCTCATAGTTCAACATGCTTCTTTCAAGTCTCCCCTTAATCGCAGATTCTCCAGAGAAAATGATCCGATTCTGCCCAACAATATAGTCGATGGCATCTACTCGACGTTCTTTTAGGAAGATGAGGAGGAATTTCTTTAGCCAGAGGGTGGTGAATCTGTGGGATTCTTTGCCACAGGCGGCGGTGGAGGCAATAGACAATAGGTGCAGGAGTAGGCCATTCGGCCCTTCGAACCAGCACCGCCATTCAATGTGATCATGGTTGATCATCCCCAATCAGTACCCCGTTCCTGCCTTCTCCCCATATCCCCTGACTCCGCTATCTTTAAGAGCCCTAACTAGCTCTCTCTTGAAAGTATCCAGAGAACTTGCCTCCACCGCCCTCTGAGGCAGAGAATTCCACAGACTCACAACTCTCTGTGAGAAAAAGTGTTTGTTCGTCTCTGTTCTAAATGGCTTACTCCTTATTCTTAAATAAGGCCAAGTCAGTGAATATTTTTAAGGTAGAAACAGATAGATTTTTGATTAGTGCGGGTGTCAGGGGTTATGGGGAGAAGGCAGGAGAATGGGGTTTAGGAGGGAGAGATAGATCAGCCGTGATTGAATGGCGGAGTAGACTTGATGGGCCGAATGGCCTAATTCTGCTCCTATCACCTATGAACTGATGGTCTCCCCTTGTGTGTTCCAGATGGCAGTGAGCCAGAGGAGGTGTGTTCCTGGCTGCAGCCTGGGCCCACATGCAGCCACCGTGCGGTCGGTGACCGGCAGCAATGCAGCAGCGATGCATGGGAACCTGCAGCCCGTGGCCCCGCCAGCCGCCTGCGCTGCTCACCGCCACGCCCCCCGGTGGCGAGCCACGTGTGTCAGCGCTCCCTCTCCCCACCGCCACCTCAGCGTGTATCCCAGGAGCCCATGGAGTCCGACGTCAACGACTTTGCCGCCGCGAGCTGCCCGGAGCGTTCTTCATCTCCCGGATCCGGGAAGGACTGCCGGGATTGGTGCCCGCCGGAGACAGAGGGGGCCCCCTTCGACAGGAACCACTGCCTCCCCTCCGTAGGCCGCGGGCATCCACGGGGCAGCGGGGAGTGGGGGGCGGCCCCCAGTCTAACCCCAGACCCCCTCGCCCACCTCCCACGCCGCCGGCAACGCTCCCACCTCCCCAGCCAGGACACCGGCTACGAATCCCAGGATGACTTTGGCCTGGGTCAGCTGGACCCCCCAGGGCCACTCCTCTCCGTGCCTCCAGGCCCACTGTGGTCCGTGGAATTCCCCCCGGCCCATTCCCACATCCATCCAGTGTTTCCCAGCCTGGTCATCCCAGCCCAGCTCCCTGCAGCTTCTCCAGGTGGACTCCAATACCAGCATCAACAAGGTTCACAGCCACAGCATCTCCCATGTAAGTACATCTTTTGTATAAATTACGGAGTCAGGGGATATGGGGAGAAGGCAGGAACGGGGTACTGATTGGGGATGATCAGCCATGATCACATTGAATGGCGGTGCTGGCTCGAAGGGCCGAATGGCCCACTCCTGCACCTATTGTCTATTGTCTATTGTATGAAGGTGTATCTTGGACATAGGTCAGGAGGGACTAGACCAAGGGGGGGATAGGGTGGAGTCAAGGTACAATGAGGCCCACCACAAATTGGAGGAGCAGCACCTCATATTTCGCTTGGGCAGTTTACACCCCAGCGGTATGAACATTGACTTCTCCAATTTCAGGTAGTCCCTGCTTTCTCCCTCCTTCCCCTCCCCTTCCCAGCTCTTCCACAGCCCACTGTCTCCGTCTCTTCCTTTCTTCTTCCTGCCCTCCCCCCACCCCCACATCAGTCTGAAGAAGGGTCTCGACCCGAAACGTCACCTATTCCTTCGCTCCATAGATGCTGCCTCACCCGCTGAGTTTCTCCAGCATTTTTGTCTACCCTCTATCTTCTGAGTAAATCATTTGCGTATGGGTCAACTTGAGGAATATTTATCTCCTATTACATAGAAAATTCTAGATTCTCAAGATTCCAGCATCTGTAGTTCATAGAGTGATACAGCGTGGAAACAGGCCCTTCGGCCCGACTTTCCCACACCGGCCAACATGTCCCATCTACACTAGTCCCACCTGCCTGCGTTTGGCCCATATCCCTCCAAACCTGTCCTATCCAAGTTCCTTGTGTCTTCATGGATGGTAAATGTTGATATTGCCAGTGACATTCGCAACCTTTGTGGAAGAATAAACAAAAACTCCAAAGACACAGGGACACGGAGACACAGTCACAGAAACACAGAGACACAATAGACAATAGACAATAGGTGCAGGAGTAGGCCATTCGCTCCGTCGAGCCAGCACCGCCATTCAATGTGATCATGGCTGATCATCCCCTGTTCCTGCCTTCTCCCCATATCCCCTGACTCCGCTATCTTTAAGAGCCCTATCTAACTCTCTCTTGAAAGCATCCAGAGAACCGGCCTCCACCGCCCTCTGAGGCAGAGAATTCCACAGTCACAGAGACACAGAGTCACAGAGTCACAGAGACACAGAGACACAGATTCACAGATTCACAGAGACACAGAGACATAGAGACACAGGCAGCATCTGTGGAGAACATGGATAGGTGACCCGCTGAGTTACTCCAGCACTCTGTGAAACGTCACCTATCCATGTTCTCCACAGATGCTGCCTGACCTGCTGAGTTACTCAAGCTATTGTGTATTTTAGTTTAGTTTAGAGATACAGCGTGGAAACAGGCCCTTCGGCCCACCGTGTCCGTGCCGGCCAGCGATCCCCGCACACTAACACTACCCCACACACACTTGGGAACAATTTACAATTTTACCGCAACCAATGAATCTACAAAACCCGCACGCCTTTGGAGCGCGGGAGGAAACCGGATCGCCCGTAGAAAACCCACGCGGGTCACGGGGAGAAGGTACAAACTCCGTACAGACAGCACCTGTAGTCAGGATGGAACCCGGGTCTCTGGCGCTGTGAGGCAGCAACTCTACCACTGCACCACTGTGCCGTCGAGATTAACTGTCAGATTCATCAAGAATTGAATGAATTTTTTTCAAGCAATGTAATTCTCAGTTTAAGGATTAGGGGGAAATCCGGGTCTCTGGCGCTGTGGGGCAGCAACTCTAACGCTGCCACTTTTAATAGAAACATAGAAACATAGAAAATAGGTGCAGGAGGAGGCCATTCGGCCCTTCGAGCCAGCACCGCCATTCAATATGATCATGGCTGATCATCCCCTATCAATAACCAGTATCTGCCTTCTCCCCATATCCCTTGATACCACTAGCCCCTAGAGATCTATCTAACTCTCTCTTAAATCCATCCAGTGACTTGGCCTCCACTGCCCTCTGTGGCAGGGAATTCCATAAATTCACAACTCTCTGGGTGAAAAAGTTTTTTCTCACCTCAGTCTTAAATGACCTCCCCTTTATTCTAAGACTGTGGCCCCTGGTTCTGGACTCGCCCAACATCGGGAACATGTTTCCTGCATCTAGCTTGTCCAGTCCTTTTATAATTCTATATGTTTCTATAAGATCCCCCCCTCATCCTTCTTGTGTTGCCTATCTCCACTGGGTTGTAAGCTGCACAAGGGAGATATGAGGTGTGTGTGTGTGTGTTGTGTGTGTGTTCCTGCAGTGGATGTGGCTCTGGGCCACAGGACATGTCCTGATCACACATACACACTCCCTTATCTACAGGAAACATCTAGACTTCGGGCAGCGGTGAGGCTGTCCGTGTGCACTGATGGAGGGGCAGAGTATTGGCCTGTGGTGACAGACGTGATGGCTGGCGGCTCCTCGTCTGTCTTGGTGTGAGCGCTGAACGTCTGTGGCAGAGCCGTTACACCCCGCACCGCGCTCCTATCCCCCCCCTCACCGCTACTGCGGTTCCTCTACGCCTTAACAGCCCTGGGAAAATCGTTCGTCAATAACACGGGCCATTTCTCAGCTTCCTGACGTGCAATTTCCCCTCAACTGACACCCTTCACGCCTTCCAGCCGAACACACACGACACCAGCAAGCAAGCATCCTAATCTTGTAACTATCGCCTCAGCTCGAGGTAAATATTGTGAGCATTGTGTGCAGTTTCATACTGGAGCAAAGAGGTCCTTCTGCAGTTGTACAGAGCCCTAGTGAGACCACACCTGGAGTATTGTGTGCAGTTTTGGTCCCCTAATTTGAGGAAGGACATTCTTGCTATTGAGGGAGCCCAGCGTAGGTTTACAAGGTTAATTCCCGGGATGGCGGGACTGTCATATGCTGAGAGAATGGAGCGGCTGGGCTTGTACACTCTGGAGTTTAGAAGGATGAGGGGGTTCTCATTGAAACGTATAAGATTATTGAGGGTTTGGACACGCTAGAGGCAGGAAACATGTTCCCGATGTTGGGGGAGTCCAGAACCAGGGGCCACAGTTTAAGAATAAGGGGTAAGCCATTTAGAATGGAGACGAGGAAACACTTTTTCACACAGAGAGTGGTGAGTCTGTGGAATTCTCTGCCTCAGAGGGCGGTGGAGGCCGGTTCTCTGGATACTTTCAAGAGAGAGCTAGATAGGGCTCTTAAAATAGCGGAGTCAGGATATGGGGAGCGGGCAGGAACGGGGTACTGATTGGGGATGATCAGCCATGATCACATTGAATGACCGTGCTGGCTCGAAGGGCTGAATGGCCTACTCCTGCACCTATTGTCTATTGTCTATTGTCAAACAGCAGTCCAAATGGGGAAACAAGGAACTGCAGGTGCTGGTTTCCCAAGGGAAGGCACAAAGTGCTGGAGTAACGCTCCTGCCGGGCCGGAGAGGGAAGAAGAGGGAGTGTTCACGTTCATAAGTGATAGGAGCAGTATTAGGCCATTTGGCCCATCAAGTCTACTCCACCATTCAATCATGGCTGATCAATCTCTCCCCCTCAACCCCATTCTCCTGCCTAATCCCCATAACCCCTGACACCCGTACTGTTCAAGAATCTATCTATCTCTGCCTTAAATATATCCACTGTATGGAAACATATCCAGGGTGGGGGAGGGATGGAGAGAGAGAGGGAAAGCAAGGGTTACTTGATGTTGGAGAAGTCAATGTTGAATATTCATACCGATGGGTTGTAAGGTGCCCGAGCGAAATATGAGATGGTGTTCCTCCAATTTACGCTGGGCCCCGACTGTGACAATGGAGGAGGCCCAGGACAGAAGGCTTTGTGTGTGGGGATGGGAGGGTGACAATAGACAACAGACAATAGGTGCAGTAGTAGGCCATTCAGCCCTTCGAGCCAGCACCACCATTCAATGTGATCATGGCTGATCATCCCCAATCAGTACCCCGTTCCTGCCTTCTCCCCATATCCCCTGACACCGCTATCTTTAAGAGCCCTATCTAGCTCTTTTTTGAAAGTATCCAGAGAACCGGCCTCCACCGCCCTCTGAGGCAGAGAATTCCACAGACTCACCACTCTCTGGGCGAAAAAGTGTTTCCTCGTCTCCGTTCTAAATGACTTACCCCTTATTCTTAAACTGTGGCCCCTGGTTCTGGACTCCCCCAACATCGGGATCATGTTTCCTGCCTCTAGCGTGTCCAAGCCCTTAATAATCTTATATGTTTCAATAAGATACCCTCTCATCCTTCTAAACTCCAGAGTGTACAAGCCCAGCCGCTCCATTCTCTCCGCATATGACAGTCCCGCCATCCCGGGAATTAACCTTGTGAACCTACGCTGCACTCCCTCAATAGCAAGAATGTCCTTCCTCCAATTAGGGGACCAAAACTGCACACAATACTCCAGGTGTGGTCTCACTAGGGCTCTGTACAACTGCAGAAGGACCTCTTTGCTCCTATATTCAGGACAGAAAGCTTTCTGTGTGGGGATGGGAAGGGGGGGGGGGGGGGGGGGGGGGGGGGTTTAAGTGTTTATGAAGCGGGAGATGAGGTAGGTCTAGGGGGATGGAGCAGAGGTGTCGAGCGAGCCTGCGTTTGGTCTCGGCGAGATACCGGAGTCCACATCTGGATGTGTGATGGAGGTGGAGGCGTTGGTGGGCTTTCTTGGTCTTTGTTTAAGAAGGAACTGCAGATGCTGGAAAATCGAAGGCAGACAAAAGTGCTGGAGAAACTCAGCGGGTGCAGCAGCATCTATGGAGTGAAGGAAATGGGCGACGTTGCCAATTTCCTTCGCTCCATGCAAAGAGTTGAACAATCTCCACTATAGGAAATAGGCAACATTTCGGGCCGAAACCCTTCCGGGTTTCGGCCCGAAACGTTGCCTATTTCCTTCGCTCCATAGATGCTGCTGCACCCGCTGAGTTTCTCCAGCACTTTTGTCTACTGTCTTGGTTGTTGCTTCAGTGTGGGTGGTTGTTGGTGATGTTGGCTGCTGGGATGTGCCGGTTGAGTTAACGCCAGGCTTTGCCCCCCCCGTGTGTTTGTACCAGCAGACGGTGCCAACGGCCGGCAATGGCCACGGTGCCACGACGGCACGGATCACCCACCCCATCCTAACGTGACGTATCGCCGGGCGGCGGTGGAAGCGGCTGCCCATCCACCCGGGCACCGCGGGGTTAACACCCCCCATCCCCACCCACAGGGGTACCCTCGGGCTGGACCACCGCCGGGCATCTTCGTGCCAGGACCACCGTTGCCAGAGCAACAAGAGTGAGTTACTGGGTTACTTCGCAATAACCAACCCGATCTCCCGGTGGCTCAGCACTTCAACTCCCCCTCCCATTCCCAATCCAACCTTTCTGTCCTGGGCCTCCTCCATGGCCAGAGTGAGTCCCACTGCAAATTGGAGGAGCAGCACCTCATATTTCGCTTGGGCAGTTTACCCCCCAGCGGTATGAACATTGACTTCTCCAATTTCAGGTAGTCCTTGCTTTCTCCCTCCTTCCCCTCCCCTTCCCAGCTCTCCCCACAGCCCACCGTCTCCGCCTCTTCCTTGCTTCTTCCCGCCCCCACCCCCAACCCCCCCCCCCCGCCCCCACACCAGTCTGAAGAAGGGTCTCGACCCGAATCGTCACCTATTCCTTCGCTCCATAGATGCTGCCTCACCCGCTGAGTTTTCCAGCATTTTTGTCTGCTGGGTTACTTGGGTCACTTTGAACTGGGCGGCACAGTAGACGTGATGGGCCGAATGGCCTATTTCTGCCACTATGACTTATGAAGACATGTCCATGCTTGCCTTAGTGGGTCGGGGCATTGAGGAAATCCACAGACACACAGGGACAACGTGCAAACTCCACACAGACAGCACAGACGACACAGCGGGTACTGCAGCGGGTAGTTCATAAGGTACATAAGGTTCATTTATTGTCACATACACCAATTGGTGTAGTGAAATTTCACTGGCCAGGTCATCATACAATTTAAAATAGCAACAGACTCAAAACACATTTTAACATGGACACCCATCACAGTGACTCCTACACATTCCTCACTGTGATGGAAGGCGAAATAAAGTTCCAAGTCCTTCCCTTGTTGTTCCCTTGTTGTTCTTCCTCGGTCGGAGGCCTCGAGCCCCCACCCCCGTTGACGGGACGATCTCGACTCCCGTAGCCGGCGGCGTTTTGGCCCTCCGTGTCGAGGCGATCAGCTCCTGCATCGGGGGGGATGTCAGCTCCCCCGCACCGGGCGATCAAACCTCGCGTCGGGGCTGGATAAGGGGTAAGGAGTAAGCCATTTAGAAAGGAGACGAGGAAACACTTTTTCACACAGAGAGTGGTGAGTCTGTGGAATTCTCTGCCTCAGAGGGCGGTGGAGGCCGGTTCTCTGGATACTTTCAAGAGAGAGCTAGATAGGGCTCTTAAAGGGCTCGAAGGAGTTGAAAGGCCACCTCGGAATGTCGTGAGCCCCACCGTGGGGCGCGGACTTAACATCGGAGCTGATCCCTTGCCTGTGATCGCTCCCACCGCGGCCTGCGGACTTACCATCAAGGGCTCGCAGTCCCGGGAGAGGCTTGTCGGGAGCTCCAACGCCACAGAAGGTTCGCCGCGAAGTTTGATCGCCCGGCGCGGGGGAGCTTACGTACCCCGTTCCTGCCTTCTCCCCATATCCCCTGACTCCGCTATCTTTAAGAGCCCTATCTAGCTCTCTCTTGAAAGTATCCAGAGAACCTGCCTCCACCGCCCTCTGAGGCAGAGAATTCCACAGACTCACCACTCTCTGTGAGAAAAAGTGTTTCCTCGTCTCCGTTCTAACTGGCTTACTCCTTATTCTTAAACTGTTTGTGGCCCCTGGTTCTGGACTCCCCCAACATCAGGGAACATGTTTCCTGCCTCTAGCGTGTCCAAACCCTTAACAATCTTATATGTTTCAATGAGATCCCAGCCCGGAGCCGGTATTTTGAGGCCAGTGATTTTGACCTGCTGTGCAGTATCTGGATCGACGGTTGCTCTGTGACCTGGATGTTGAGAGGGAGACTGGTGTATGTGGGTTCAGCTGCAGACCACAGAGGGGATTTAACAAAGAATAAAGTGAGCTGTGGTGTGAAGCTAACTTATCTTCACAGAAATTGTCAGCAATTGTCCCTCCCCGCTCCCGTCCGGCAGAAGGTACAGAAGTTTGAAAGCGCGCACCACCAGACTCAGGAACAGCTTCTTCCCTTCTGTTATCAGGCTTCTGAACGGCCCTTCCATAAGCTAGCAGGCCTCAGAGGGCAGTGGAGGCCGGTTCTCTGGATACATTCAAAAGAGAGCTAGATAGGGCTCTTAAATATAGCGGAGTCATGGGGCTGTCCCACTGTACGAGCTAATTCAAGAGTTCTCCTGAGTTTCCCCTGATTCGAAATTCGGAGAATTTACGGTAATGGCCGCTCGTAGGTACTCGGGGCTCTCGTGGACATTTTTCAACATGTTGAAAAATCTTCACGAGTCTTCCCGAGCTTACCGCGTTTCCCGAGTACCTGCAGTTAGCGTTACGAGCCGCTAAGAGATGTCCCCGAGCTCCGACGTACCCACTACATACATTTTATGTGCTTACCATAGGCAGAGAATTCCACAGACCCACAACTCTCTGTGAGAAAAAGTGTTTCCTCATCTCTGTTCTAAATGGCTTACCCCTTATTCTTCAACTGTGGCCCCTGGTTCTGGACTCCCCCAACATCGGGAACATGTTTCCTGCCTCTAGCGTGTCCAAACCCTTAATAATCATATATGTTTCAATGAGATGTTTCTCATCCTTCTAAACTCCAGAGTGTACAAGCCCAGCCGCTCCATTCTCTCAGCATATGACGAGGTTACCCTCAGGCAGTACACCAGAGTCACCAGGTTTTTGTGTGTCCTATAGACTTTAGACTTTAGCGATACAACATGGAAACAGGCCCTTCAGGAGACCCCGACGAAAATCAATAATCCCGTACACTAGCACTATCCTAGGCGCAGAGGACTATTTTACAGAAGCCAATTAACCTACAAACCTTGATTGGCCGAATGGCCTAGTTCTGTTCGAGCAATTTATGGACTTATGGAGTAAGTAAGTAAGTTTATTGGCCAAGTATTCACATACAAGGAATTTGCCTTGGTGCTCCGCCCACAAGTAACAACATGACATATAGTGACAGTTACGAATGACTCAGAAAATACTAAACATTAATAATAATAAAACATTAATGATAAAACATCATTGATCAAGCCTGTGAACCAACAAAATACCAGATCAAAGGGAGGCTACAGATTTTTGGCTGTTGAGTAGAGCAACTACTCGTGGATAAAAAACTGTTTTTATGTCTGGCTGTGGCAGCTTTGACAGTCCGGAGTCGCCTTCCAGAGGGAAGTGATTCAAAGAGTTTGTGGCCAGGGTGAGAGGGGTCAGAGATGATCTTGCCCGCTCGCTTCCTGGCCCTTGCAGTGTACAGTTCATCAATGGAGGGGAGGTTGCAGCCAATAACCTTCTCACAAATGTCATTGTTGTGTTTTGGGCTCTGGACAATAAAACTGTTATGTTATTAAAACATGTTCCTTCTTCTAGGGAGGACGTGTCTGCTGCCAACATCAGAGGGATTGGTGTGGAGAGAGCTGGCCTTCCCAATGGTGCTGGTGCTGGGCATGAGGAGCATCCTGTATGGAATGGTGCTACCCCTCCCCCTCCCCGTGGCCTACGAGACCCCACCACTGCCTCCGCATCCCCGGGCAGTTTGAGGACCATCGACCTCCCCCACGCCTTGCGTAAGTGTCTAAAGCCCCTGTCCCACTTACGTGTCCTTGCCACGCTAATTACGTGACCTCGTTGTCGCCTTGAGGCGCAATGGTCGCTCGCGACTTCATGCGTACGCACAGGCGTCTGGAGCGCGTGACGTCACTTGAAGATGGACACAAAGCTGGAGTATCTCAGCGGGACCGGCAGCATCTCCGGAGAGAAGGAATGGATGATGTTTTGTGTCGAGACTCTTCAGTCTGAAAGAAGGGTCTTGACCCGAAACGTCACCCATTGCTTCTCTCCAGAGATGCTGCTGGTCCCGCTGAGTTACTCCAGCATTTTGTGTCTATCTTCAATTTTCTTGGCCCCGCTCTGGGAGTAGAAGTGGGGGCGGATCCGGACCACAACGGCCGTGAGCCCCAGGCCGAGCTCGGCGATCGTTTGCCTGCTTCTGCTGCTGTTGGAGGTGAGATGTTGCGTCGCGCCAGGGTCTTGGGCCTGTCCCACTTTGGCCGTCAGTTACGCGACAGGCCGTTGGCGCGCGAAGATTTCGTTCACTACAAAGATTTCGGAGCCCCGCGCGATGTCGCGCACAACTACATACCCCTCCGCGCTTCTCAGTGGGACCGGCCCCGCGTGGCCACACGATGCCCGTACGCTTCAGTGCGACCACGAGGTCGTGTAATTTGCGTGCTAAGGACACGTAAGTGGGACAGGGCCATCACCGTTCCCGCACTGTGCAGTCGGGGAGAGACAGAGAATTGCGGACCCAGCCCAGACCATCACACAAACCAACCTCCCTTCCATTGACAGCGCTTGCCCCTCACGCTGCCGCGGCAAGGCCAGCAGCATCATCAAGGACGGATCAAACCAGACGATGATCAAGCAAATGCCACGCATTCAACATTGATACACAGACAATAGACAATAGGTGCAGGAGTAGGCCAATCGGCCCTTCGAGCCAGCACCGCCATTCAATGTGATCATGGCTGATCATCCCCAATCAGTACCCCGTTCCTGCCTTCTCTCCATATCCCCTGACTCCGCTACTTTTAAGAGCCCTATCTAGCTCTCTCTTGAAAGCATCCAGAGAATCTGCCTCCACCGCCCTCTGAGGCAGAGAATTCCACAGACTCACCACTCTCTGTGAGAAAAAGTGTTTCCTCGTCTCCGTTCTAAATGGCTTACTCCTTATTCTTAAACTGTGGCCCCTGGTTCTGGACTCCCCCAACATCGGGAACATGTTTCCTGCCTCTAGCGTGTCCAAACCCTTAACAATCTTATATGTTTCAATGAGATACCCTCTCATCCTTCTAAACTCCAGAGTGTACAAGCCCAGCCGCTCCAATCTCTCAGCATATGACAGTCCCGCCATCCCGGGAATTAACCTTGTAAACCTACGCTGCACTCCCTCAATAGCAAGAATGTCCTTCCTCAAATTAGGGGACCAAAACTGCACACAATACTCCAGGTGTGGTCTCACTAGGGCTCTGGATGCCATGGAACCATGGAAAATGTCACCCCTCATGTTCCTATTAATTCATTTCCCCTTCACCTAAAACCTATGCTCCTGGATTCCCCTACTCTGGGTAAAAGACTATCCATTTACCCGATCTATTCCTCTCATGATTTTGTACACCTCTGTAAGATCACCCCTCATCCACCTGCGCTCCAGGTAATAGAATCCCAGCCTGCTCAACCTCTCCCTGTAACTCATGCCCTCGAGTCCTCCTTGTGATTGAGGCAGTGCAGCGTAGGTTCACGAGATTGATCCCTGGGATGGCGGGACTGTCATATGAGAAAAGATTGAAAAGACTAGGCTTGTATTCACTGGAGTTTAGAAGGATGAGGGGAAAATCTTATAGAAACATATAAAATTATAAAAGGACTGGGCAAGCTAGATGCAGGAAAAAGGTTCCCAATGTTGGGCGAGCCCAGAACCAGGGTCCACAGTCTTATAATATAGGGGAGGTCATTTAAGACTGAGGTGAGAAAAAACTTTTTCACCCAGAGAGTTGTGAATTTGTGGAATTTTTGATCTTCTCTCCACCCTTCCCATCGGGACAAGTAGTTGACGTGCATGTTTTGTTACACTAGGGAAGGTGTTTGTGACGTACTCCTTGGATACAGCGAATGAGATCTTCTCCTTTGTCAACTTTCTCCGCGCCAATGGCTTTGAGACGGCAGTAAGTAGTTTTCTCAATTCCTTGATTCCTTGACCTTCAGCGTTTCTACCCCAGAAACAGTGTATGTTCATAAGTTTGTCGGTGTTAGGAGCAGAATTAGGCCATTCGGCCCAGCATTCTGTGCCTACCTTCGATTATTACTCGTGTCCCAATAATGCAACATCTGTATTCCGCCTTGCTTGTTTGTGCTGCACATAGAAACATAGACAATAGGTGCAGGAGTAGGCCATTCGGCCCTTCGAGCCTGCACCGCCATTCAATGTGATCATGGCTGATCATCCAACTCAGTATCCTGTTCCTGCCTTCTCTCCATACCCCTTGATCCCTTTAGCCACAAGGGCCACATCTAACTCCCTCTTAAATATAGCCAATGAATTGGCCTCAACTAACTTCTGTGGCAGAGAATTCCAGAGATTCACCACTCTCTGTGTGAAAAATGTTTTTCTCATGTTTTCCTCAATCACGGCTGATCTATCCCTCCCTCCTAACCCCATGCTCCTGCCTTTGCACTGCGCACATGGCTCCCGTATTAGGCAGACACTTTCCCTGGCCTTCCAATGTTGGAGGAGTCCAGAACCAGGGGTCACAGTTTAAGAATAAGGGGTAAGCCATTTAGAATGGAGACGAGGAAACACTTCTTCTCACAGAGAGTGGTGAGTCTGTGGAATTCTCTGCCTCAGAGGGCGGTGGTGGCAGGTTCTCTGGATGCTTTCAAGAGAGAGCTAGATAGGGCTCTTAAAGATAGCGGAGTCAGGGGATATGGGGAGAAGGCAGGAACGGGGTACTGATTGGGGATGATCAGCCATGATCACATTGAATGGCGGTAGACAAAAGTGCTGGAGAAACTCAGCGAGTGCGGCAGCATCTATGGAAATAGGCAACGTTTCGAGTCGAGACCCTTCTTCAGACTGATGTAGGGGGTGGGGGGGGTGGGAGGCGCAGTGAGAAGAAAGGAGAAAGGAAGAGGAGGAGCCCGAGGGCTGAGGGAGAGGTGAGAAGGGGAGGAGACAGCAAGGGCTACCGGAAATTGGAGAAGTCATTGTTTATGCCGCTAGGGTGCAGACTGCCCAAGCGGAATATGAGGTGCTGCTCCTCCAGTTTCCGGTGGTGAATGGCGGTGCTGGCTGGAAGGGCCGAACGGCCTACTCCCACACCTAGTGTCTATTGTCTACAGTATTGTGGTGCTGGGGTTGTTTTTATTGTTTTGCTTTGTAAATTATTGATTAAATTGATTTTATTTTTGGTTAAAAACAAGTCAGTTGTGTAGGATTCCGTGCGATCGCCTTCAAAGAGCCGGCCTCAATGACCTATAAGGTCATTGTAGTGTCCTGTGGGTGAGTTCACAAACTCTATCCCATCCTCGTCGCCAATTGTAGTGTATTTTGGGTACTTGGAACTGACTTAAAAGAACTCTCAGATACAGGAGTAAACTAACAAGGTTCTTTATTGCTGGACGCCACCATGAGTCTCCCCTAGCGCATGCGTCCCCTCGCACAAGACATAACATATGCTAATTATATTACATACATCACACTCATAAGGTCATAAGGGATAGGAGCAGAATTAGGCCATTCGGCCCATCAAGTCTACTCCGCCATTCAATCATGGCTGATCTCTCTCTCCCTCCTAACCCCATTCTCCCTGCATCTGGTTGTCCAACAGATCGACATGTTTGAGAACTCATTTCGTGGAACAGACATCATCAAGTGGATGGAAGGATACGTGATGAATGTAAGGAACATGGATAGGTGACGTTTCACAGAGTGCTGGAGTAACTCAGCGGGTCAGGCAGCATCTATGGAGCGAAGGAAATAGGCAACGTTTCGGGACGAAACCCGTAAGGGTTTCGGCCCGAAACGTTGCCTATTTCCAGAAGGATTTCGGCCCGAAACGTTGCCTATTTCCTTAGCTCCGTGGGTCAGGCAGCGTCTGTGGAGAACATGGATAGGTGACGTTTCACAGAGTGCTGGAGTAACTCAGCGGGTCAGGCAGCATCTGTGGAGAACATGGATAGGTGACGTTTCACAGAGTGCTGGAGTAACTCAGCGGGTCAGGCAGCATCTGTGGAGAACATGGATAGGTGACGTTTCGGATCGAGACACTTGTTCAGACTGAGAGTCGGGTGAAAGGAGATGAGAGATTTTGATGGTATTTAGGACAAATGAATGGAAGATATGCAGAAAGCAATGATGTTCAAGGAAATGTGGAGCCCACAATGGTCCATTGTTGGCTGTGGAGTAGATGATAATGAGTTAATATTGACGGTGGAATTCAAGAGGACGACAGTGAAACTAGTACGACGACTGGGTGTGGGGGAGGGGTGGAGAGGGAGAGAGGGGAATCCAGGATTACTTGAAGTTAAATAAGTCAATGTTCATACCACTGGGGTGTCAGCTGCCCCAGCAAAACATGAGGTGCTGTTCCTCCAATTTGCGCTGGGCCTCACTCTGACAGTGGAGGAGGCCCAGGACAGAAAGGTCAGTGTGGGAATGGGAAGGGGAGTTGAAGTGTTTAGCAACTGGGGAGATCCCTGGATCACCTGTTCGCCTGATGGCTGTTTGAATTGAATGTATTTGAATTTGATCGAAGAACTGAACAGACTAATCTAATGGAGGCACGGTGGGCGGCGCAGCGGTAGAGTTGCTGCCTCACAGCGCCAGAGACCCGGGTTCCATCCCGACTACAGGTGCTGTCTGTACGGAGTTTGTACCTTCTCCCCGTGACCTGCGTGGGTTTTCTCCGAGATCTTCGGTGTCCTCCCACACTCCAAAGACGTACAGGTTTGTAGGTTAATTGGCTTCAGTGAACATGTAAATTGTCCCTGGTGTGTGTAGGATAGTGTTAGTGTGCGGGGATCGCTGGTCGGCACTGACCCGGTGGGCCGAATGGCCTGTTGCTGTGCTCTCTGTTTAAAGTCTAAAGGTCTTTGGAGAGGGTGAAGAATGAGACTCATAGAATGCTGCCTCAAGTAGGTGTCACAAGTTTCCACAATAACGTGTTCTAACGTGAACTTTCCACAAGTTCACATTATAGGAGCAGAATTAGGCCATTCGGCCCATCGAGTCCACTCTGCCATTCAATCATGCCTGATCTCTGCCTCTCAATCCCATTTTCCTGCCTTCTCCCCATAACAATAGACAATAGGCATTAGGTGCAGGAGTAGGCCATTCAGCCCTTCGAGCCAGCACCGCCATTCAATATGATCACGGCTGATCATCCCTAATCAGTACCCCGTTCCTGCCTTCTCCCCATATCCCCCGACTCCACAATCTTTAAGAGCCCTATCTAGCTCTCTCTTGAAAGCATCCAGAGAACCTGCCTCCACCGCCCTCTAAGGCACAGAATTCCACAGTGTTTCCTCGTCTCCGTTCTAAATGGCTTACTCCTTACTCTTAAACTGTGGCCCCTGGTTCTGGACTCCCCCAACATCGGCAACATGTTTCCTGCCTCTAGCGTGTCCAAACCCTTAACAATCTTATATGTTTCAATAAGATAACCTCTCATCCTTCTAAACTCCAGAGTGTACAAGCCCAGCCGCTCCATTCTCTCAGCATATGACAGTCCCGCCATCCCGGGAATTAACCTTGTAAACCTACGCTGCACTCCCTCAATAGCAAGAATGTCCTTCCTCAAATTAGGGGACCAAAACTGCACACAATACTTTAGGTGTGGTCTCATTAGGGCCCTGTACAACTGCAGAAGGACCTCTTTGCTCCTATATTCGATTCCTCTTGTTATGTCTGTCGACATACGGAATGTTCGCAATCTTCCAAAGGAATTTACACGAGAGAGATCTCCATTCTTACGAATGTTGGCGATTTCAGCTGTTTCCGTGTCGTTGTTTGCAGAGAGAAGTGATGATAGTCATCGCCATCAGTCCGAAGTACAAGTGGGATATCGAGGGAACTGGATTTGAGCAACTGGGAGATGAGCATGGCTTGCACACCAGATACATCCACAGAATGGTGAGACCTCCCGGTACCTGACCTGTTTACCCATCAACCTCCCTGTCACCTCCCCCCCCCCCCCCAACACCCTCCCTCCCCCACCATCTCCCCCCCGCCACCCCACCTGACCCGCTGAGTTACTCCAGCACTCTGTGAAACGTCACCTATCCATGTTCTCCACAGATGCTGCCTGACCCGCTGAGTTATGGTGCAGCAGCATCTGTGGAGCTAAGGAAATAGGCAACGTTTCGGGCCGAAACCCTTCTGGAAATAGGCAACGTTTCGGGCTGAAACCCGGAAGGGTTTCGGCCCGAAACGTTGCCTATTTCCTTAGCTCCATAGATGCTGCTGCACCCGCTGAGTTACTCCAGCACTCTGTGAAACGTCACCTATCCATGTTCTCCACAGATGCTGCCTGACCCGCTGAGTTACTCCAACACTCTGTGTCTTTTTTAAGCTGTATATTTTGTTTGTTGTAGATGCAGATTGAATTCATCCAACAAGCAAGCATGAACTTCAGATTTATCCCTGTATTGTTTCCAAATGCTACCAAGGCAAGTAAAACCAGGTGTTCTAAAGATTCAAACATATAAAACACATAGATTCAAACCAAATCTGTAAATACTGGGCGGCACAGTGGTGCAGCGGTAGAGTTGCTGCCTCACAGCGCCAGAGACCCGGGCTCCATCCCGACTACAGGTGCTGTCTGTACGGAGTTTGTACCTTCTCCCCGTGACCTGCGTGGGTTTTCTCCGAGTTCCAGAGTGTTTTATTGTCATATGTCCTGGATGGGACAATGAAATTCTTACAGAATATGTGAATATGTAAATATTGTATATAACAGGGAAAGAGAAAATAAAAGTTTGATAAATAACAAATACAGTGCGATAATATAGTCTTCGGTTTCCTGCCACTTTCCAAAGATGTGCAGTTTGGTAGGTTAATTGGCTTAGTAAATTGTCCCTAGTGTGTGCAGGATAGTGTTAGTGTGCGGGGATCGCTGGTCAGCGTGGACTCGGTGGGCCGAAGGGCCTGTTTCCGTGCTGTATCTCTAAACTAAACTAAATGCGGAGGATCTGTTAAATGCGGCGTGTCTTCTCCCGTGCCGTCTAGCTCTATCACTTTGCATCAATCTATGAAGCCCCTGATATAGTCACTGCGCACGTATCCTGGGTTTCTGATGCTTGAATTCATTGTAATTCAGTTAGTTGACAAAAACAATTCAGCGGCACGATGGAGCAGCGGGTAGAGCTGCTGCCTTACAGCACCAGAGACCCGGGTTCCATCCTGACCTCGGCTGGAGTCTGTACGCTCCCCCCCCCCCCCCGTGACCTCCAGGGCTTTCTCCGGGTCATCCCACATCCCAAAGACGTGCGGGTTTGTAGATTAATTGGCTTAAGTAAATTGCCCCTGAGAGTGCAGGATGCAAAAAGTGGGAGCATTTAGTTCAAGGTTTAGTTTCGAGATACAGGAACAGAAGCAGGCCATTCGGCCCTTCGAGTCGGTGCTGACCAGCACACTAACATTATCCTACACACGCCAGGGACGATTTTACACTTATACCAAACCAACTAACCTACTGACCTGTACATCCTTTGGAGGAAGGACATTCTTGCTATTGAGGGAGTGCAGCGTAGGTTTACAAGGTTAATTCCTGGGATGGCGGGACTGTCATATGCTGAGAGAATGGAGCAGCTGGGCTTGTACACTCTGGAGTTTAGAAGGATGAGAGGGTATCTCATTGAAACATGTAAGATTGTTAAGGGTTTGGACACGCTAGAGGCAGGAAACATGTTCCCGATGTTGGGGGAGTCCAGAACCAGGGGCCACAGTTTAAGAATAAGGGGTAAGCCGTTTAGAACGGAGACGAGGAAACACTTTTTCTCACAGAGAGTGGTGAGTCTGTGGAATTCTCTGCCTCAGAGGGTGGTGGAGGCAGGTTCTCTGGATGCTTTCAAGAGAGAGCTAGATAGGGCTCTTAAAGATAGCGGAGTCAGGGGATATGGGGAGAAGGCAGGAACGGGGTACTGATTGGGGATGATCAGCCATGATCACATTGAATGGCTCGAAGGGCCGAATGGCCTACTCCTGCGTCGATTGTCTATTATCTATTGACTGTACATGATCACAATCACATGTATGTTACTGACGTGTTCACTCTCCCCGCAGACACACGTGCCCGTCTGGCTGCAGAACACGCATGTGTTCTCGTGGCCGAGAGACGGCAAGCGTATCCTGCTGCGGCTGCTGAGGGTGGAGGAGTTTGTGGCCCCCCCCATCGGGCAGCTGCCCACCATCCACGCCGTCCCCATCAAAACCCTCTGAGTGGCTCCACCTGTCCACGGAGCACCCCTACCCTCCCTCCCCCGCAACGTCAGGGAGGCGGGCAGCCCGCTCAAAGTGGACGTCGCTGAAGAAGGGTGCTGACCCGAAACTTCGCCCATCCGTAAGCCGTCAAGAGTCAAGAGTGTTCTATTGTCGGTGTGTCCCAGATAGAACAATGACATTCTCATCTGGAGCAGCGCAACTCAATGTGACATTGGGGCAGTTCGGCGGTGCAGCGGGTAGAGTCGCTGCCTCACGGCGCCGGAGACCCGGGTTCAATCCCGACTACGGGTTCTGTCTGTACGGAGTTTGTACCTTCTCCCCATGACCTGCGTGGGTTTTCTCCGGGTGCTCCAGTTTCCTCCCACACTCCAAAGACGTCACAGGTTTGTAGGTTAATTGGCTTCTGTAAATTGTAAATTGTCCCTAGTGTGTGTAGGGTAGTGTTTAGTATATGTGGTTATCGCTGTTAGCTTGAAGAAATACAAAACATTGCTAAAGTTCTCAAAGGTATTTGTAATGCACAAAATATCGACATGAATATAGAGTCTGTAGCTTGTTTCGGGTATGCACCAGTGACCTCAGCTGGGGTAGAAAGAGGTTTTTCACAACTGAGGCATATTCTGACTGACAAACGACATAGTTTAACACCAGATAATTTGAAAATAATGCTAGTAATTATGTGCAACAAGGCAACTTTGGTCATTTAATGTAATATACCTTGATAATTAGCATTTTTAACCATATTTTGGTGGTGGAAATACGTGCCTTTGTATGCCTTTTTTTGTCAATAAATGCCTTTTCGTGCCTTTTTTTGTAATTTTATGATGCCTTTTTGCCTGCCTATTTCAGAGAGTTTTAGCGCCTAAACACCCTGGCTCTATCTATTACATTTGTGCAACTAAGGGGAATAAAACAGGGAGATGCCCTAACAGGGTAAATGAAAATCTTTGTAAATAAAAATAACATGGGTAAATAAAACTCATTGATTTCATTAACGTCACTACTAACTTCCACCCTGCCTTCAAAGGTGGTGGGTGTACGGAACGCGCTGCCAGAGGAGGTAGTTGAGGCTGGGACTATCGCAATGTTTAACAAACATTTGGACAGGCACGTGGATAGGACAGGTTTAGAGGGATATGGGCCAAATGCAGGCAGGTGGGACTAGTGTAGATGGGACATGTTGGTCAGTGTGGATCAATTGGGATGAAGGGCCTGTTTCCACGCTGTATCACTCTATGACTTTCCCTTTTCCTCATCTCTGTCTCCACAGGGGGCAGACTATTGACTGACGTCCACTACAAACCTACCAACAGTTATCTGGACTACACTTCTTCCCACCCTGCCTCTTGAATGAATGAATGAATGAATGAATTAATCAATTAATTAATTAATTAATTAATTAATTAATGAATGAATGAATAAGTTTATTAGCCAAGTATTCACATACAAGGAATTTGCCTTGGTGCTCCACCCACAAGTGACAACATGACATACAGTGACAGTTAGGAATGACCCATAAAACATTAATAATAAAACATTATCGATTAAACATGTGAATTAAATAAAATACCAGAGCAAGAGGAGGCTACAGATTTTTGGCTGTTGAGTAGAGCAACTACTCGTGGATAAAAAGCTGTTTTTATGTCTGGCTGTGGCAGCTTCGACAGTCCGGAGTCGCCTTCCAGAGGGAAGTGATTCAAAGAGTTTGTGGCCAGGGTGAGAGGGGTCAGAGATGATCTTGCCCGCTCGCTTCCTGACCCCTGCAGTGTACAGTTCATCAATGGAGGGAAGGTTGCAGCCAAGAACCTTCTCTGCTGATCGGATGATTCGCTGCAGCCTCCAGGTGTCGTGCTTGGTGGCTGAGCCAAACCAGACCATGATGGAGAAGGTGAGGACAGACTCTACGATGGCCGTGTAGAATTGGACCATCATTGCCTGTGGCAGATTGTGCTTCCTCAGCTGCCGCAGGAAGTACATCCTCTGTTGGGCCTTTATGACTGTGGAGTCGATGGTAGCCCCCCACTTAAGGTCCTTGGAGATGATGGTTCCCAGGAACTTAAAAGACTCCACAGATGTGACTGTGGTGTTGTTGATGGTGAGTAAAGACGCTATCCCCTACTCTCAATTCCTCCGTCTCTGCCGCATCAGCTCCCAAGATGAGGCTTTCAATACAAGGACATCTGAGGTGTCCTTGTTCTTTCAACGTGGTTTCCTCCCAGCTGTAATAAATGGGCCCCTCGCCTGCATCTCCTCTGTCCTGTAGTTCTGTTCTCATTCCAGCTCGCCTCAGATGCAACAAGGTTCCAGTTCCCTCAGTCCTCACCATTCACTCCACCAGTCTACACATCCAACACACCAATCACTGACATTTCCATGGGCGACGTTTCGGGTCGAGACACTTCTCAACCCGATACATCGCCCATTCCTTCTCTCCAGAGATAGATAGATAGATAGATAGATAGATAGATAGATAGATAGATAGATAGATAGATAGATAGATAGATAGATAGATAGATAGATAGATAGATAGATAGATAGATAGATAGATAGATAGATAGATAGATAGCCTTTATTGTCATTCAGACCGAAGTCTGAACAAAATTTCAGCAGTCATACATACAATACAATAAAAACAACAATAAACACAAATTAACATCCACCACAATGAGTCCACCCAGCATCTCCTCACTGTGATGGAGGCAAAAGTCTTAGGTCTGCAGTCTCTTCCCTCCTCTTCTCCCTCTGCGCTGAGGCGATAACCCCCGGGCGATGTTACAAATCAGTCTCGCAGCTCAAACACCGCGGTCCGGGGTGGTCGAAGCTGCCGCCCACCAGTCCTGCAGACGCAGCCGCTGGCCCGCGGCCGAACCCCGGACTCAGGCCACCACCGCCAGACACCGTCCCAGCCACCCTCGCGTGAGTACCGTACCGTCTTCAGCCTCGGGCTGGGCCGCCCCGACATGGGCGCCGAACCTCCCCCGGGCTGGGCCGCCCCGACTTGGGCATCGCTTCTCCCTCTGGCCGGGCTGCCCCGACTTGGGCGTCGCTTCTCCCTCTGGCCGGGCTGCCCCGACTTGGGCGCCGAACCTCCCTCGGGCTGCGAGCGCCGCACCTCCCCGAGCATGGCCGCTCCGACGGGAGCCTCGTTCCACCCTCGGGCTGGCCGCCCTCACGAGAGCGTCACAACCTCTCACGGGAGCACTGTTCCAGCCCTGAGCCGGACCGCCCTCACGGGAGCGAGCTCAGGGCGAGTCCTGACGGGCTCTGCCTCCGGAGCCTCGAGGTCGCCAGCTCCATTAGGCCTCAGCGCAGACGGAGGCAGAGAAGGGGAATACGACAAAAAAGTCGCATTCCCCCGCAGGGAGAGACAGCAAACCCCGTTTCAACCCCCCCCCCCCCCTCCCCAAAACACAAACTAAGAACCAAAAACTAGACTAACCAAAACGAAATAAACAACACAAAAAACACAAACAAACGGGACTGCCGGTAAGCCGCTGCTGCCAGGGCAGCGCCGCCACTCCGATGCTGCCTCACCCGCTGAGTTACTCCAGCATTTAAAGTCTACCTTCGACTTTACCAGCGTCTGCAGTTCTTTTTGTTACACACTGATCATGGGAGACCCCTTCCACCCCAGCAACCGACTGTTCCAGCTGCTACGTTCAGGCAAACCCCTCCGTTGCCATGCGGTGAGAATGGAGAGGTTGAGAAGGGGTTTCTTCCCAGAGGCCATTAGGACTGTAAACTCCAATCTCACCAGGGACTAACTTTACTGTTGTGTGGTGTCATTTTTTTTCTCTTTCTTCCCCCCCACAAATATGTAATATGTGAATATGTGATTCTGTTCCATTCTGTTTGTAGTTTGTTTGTTTGTTTGTTGCATAATTTGCGAGCATTGCCACTTTTCATTTCACTGCACCTCATATGTGTATGTGACGAATAAACTTGACTTGACTTGACATATCCATGGTCTGCAAAGTTTACTTTAGTTTAGAGATACAGCGTGGAGAAAGGCCCTTCGGCACCCGAGTCCACGCAGACCAGCGAATACCCCGAACATTAACGCTATCCCACACGCACCAGGGACAATTTACAATTTTATACCAAGCCGTTTAATCTAAAAACCTGCACGTCTTTGGAGTGTGGGAGGAGAGCAGAGCACCCGGAGAAAACCCACGCAGGTCACGGGGAAAACGTACAAACTGCGTACAGACAGCGCCCGTAGTCAGGTTGGAAGCTGGGTCTCTGGCGCTGTGAGGCAGCAACTCTACCACTGCTACACAAAAGTGCTGGAGAAACTCAGCGGGTGCAGCAGCATCTATGGAGCGAAGGAATAGGCAACGTTTCGGGCCGAAACCCTTCTTTAGACATGGACCACCCATCAGTCTGAAGAAGGGTTTCGGCCCGAAACGTTGCCTATTTCCTTCGCTACATAGATGCTGCCGCACCTGATGAGTTTTTCCAGCATTTTTGTCTACCTTCGATTTTCCAGCATCTGCAGTTCCTTCTTAAACTCTACCGCTGAGCTACGTTAATGTCTAAATTGGTTGGCAGACAGGAAACAAAGAGTAGGGATTAACGGGTCCCTTTCAGAATGGCAGGCAGTGACTAGTGGGGTACCGCAAGGCTCGGCGCTGGGACCGCAGCTATTTACAATATACATCAATGATTTAGATGAAGGGATTCAAAGTAACATTAGCAAATTTGCAGATGACACAAAGCTGGGTGGCAGTGTGAACTGTGAGGAGGATGCTATGAGAATGCAGGGTGACTTGGACAGGTTGGGGGAGTGGGCAGATGCATGGCAGATGAAGTTTAATGTGGATAAATGTGAGGTTATCCACTTTGGTAGCAAAAACAGGAAGGCAGATTAATATCTAAATTGTGTCAAGTTGGGAAAAGGAGAAGTACAACGGGATCTGGGGGTCCTTGTACATCAGTCAATGAAAGTAAGCATGCAGGTACAGCAGGCAGTGAAGAAAGCGAATGGCATGTTGGCCTTTATAACAAGAGGAATCAAATATGGAAGCAAAGAGGTCCTTCTGCAGTTGTACAGGGCCCTAGTGAGACCACACCTGGAGTATTGTGTGCAGTTTTGGTTCCCCAACTTGAGGAAGGACATTCTTGCTATTGAGGGAGTGCAGCGTAGGTTCACAAGGTTAATTCCTGGGATGGCGGGACTGTCATATGCTGAGAGAATGGAGCAGCTGGGCTTGTACACTCTGGAGTTTAGAAGGATGAGAGGGTATCTCATTGAAACATATAAAATTGTTAAGGATTTGGACACGCTAGAGGCAGGAAACATGTTCCCGATGTTGGGAGAGTCCAGAACCAGGGGCCACAGTTTAAGAACAAGGGGTAAGCCATTTAGAACGGAGACGAGGAAACACTTTTTCTCACAGAGAGTGGTGAGTCTGTGGAATTCTCTGCCTCAGAGGGCGGTGGAGGCAGGTTCTCTGGATACTTTCAAGAGAGAGCTAGATAGGGCTCTTAAAAATAGCGGAGTCAGGGGATATGGGGAGAGGCTTCAGAGGGTAACTAGGACAGCACAGAAGATCATTGGTTGCCCTCTCCCCTCCCTGATGGATATTTACACTTCCCGTTGCCTTAGCAGGGCAAAGAATATCATCAAGGACAGCTCCCATCCTGCGTCTGGACTGTTCGACCTGCTGCCCTCTGGAAGGCGCTATAGGTGCATCAAAACTAGGACAAATAGACTCAGGAACAAGGTACACAAAATTGCTGGGGAAACTCAGCGGGTGCAGCAGCATCTATGGAGCGAAGGAAATAGGCGACGTTTCGGGCCGAAACCCTTCTTCAGACTCAGGAACAGTTGTTTTCCAAAAGTCATAACTACTCTTAACTCACACATGCACTGACTTCACAGCCCAACACCCGGACTTCCATCTACTCTATCCACGTACTATAATTTGGAACTGTAATGTGTATTGTAATTGTAATTTTTAATATTTTTTTAAATAATTTTTAATATTTTAATATAACTTAAAAAATCTGCCTAAGAATACTACCTATTCATCCTTCACCATTTTGCCTTTATAGATATGTATATAGCGCCGCAGAATTGTGCACCTATCCCCCCCCCCCTTGTTTTGTTTTCTGTTTCTTGTTTTTTGTACTAAATTATATGTATGCACTGAGTACCAGATGCTTTTAATCTCATTGTATATGTATAGTGACAATAAATGGCATGTCTATATCTATCTATCTATCTATCTATCTATCTATCTATCTATCTATCTATCTATCTATCTATCTATCTATCTATCTATCTATCTAATGTAAATATCTATCTATCTATCTATCTATCTATCTATCTATCTATCTATCTATATCTATATCTATATCTATATCCATGGCAGGAACGGGGTACTGATTGGGGATGATCAGCCATGATCACATTGAATGGTGGTGCTGGCTCGAAGGGCCGAATGGCCTACTCCTACACCTATTGTCTATTGTAATGTCTGCTGTATGACTGTAGCACAATGAATACACATCCAACACCCACGACATCTTGTAAGCGTTTATTTACAACACTTAACAGAAACTTCTAGAAGATGCGGGAAGAAGAAAGGAAGAGGCAGAGACAGTGGGTTGAGGGAGAGCTGGGAAGGGGAGGTAGCCCAACACCTCTCGGTTCGCAATAACCAACCTGATCTCCCGGTGCCTCAGCACTTCAACTCCCCCTCCCATTCCGAATCCAACCTTTCTGTCCTGGGCCTCCTCCATGGCCAGAGTGAGGCCCACCGTAAATTGGAGGAGCAGCACCTCATATTTCACTTGGGTAGTTTACACCCCAGCGGTATGAACATTGACTTCTCCAATTTCAGGTAGTCCCTGCTTTCTCCATCCTTCCCCTCCCCTTCCCAGCTCTCCCACAGCCCACTGTCTCCGCCTCTTCCTTTCTTCTCCCCCCCCCCCCCCCCCCCCCCCACATCAGTCCGAAGAAGGGTCTCGACCCGAAACGTCGCCTATGTCCTTCACTCCCTAGATGCTGCCTCACCCGCTGAGTTTCTCCAGCATTTTAAGTCAAGTCAAGTCAAGTTTATTCGTCACATACACATACGAGATGTGCAGTGAAATGAAAGTGGCAATGCTCGCGGACTTTGTGCAAAAAGACAAACAAACAAACAACCAAACAAACTACAAACAGAATCACATATTCTTTTACATATTAAATATTGTGGGCGGAAGGAAAAACGTACAGTAGAGTTAGTCCCTGGTGAGATAGGCGTTTACAGTCCGAATGGCCTTTGGGAAGAAACTGCTTCTCAACCTCTCCGTTCTCACCGCATGGCAACGGAGGCGTTTGCCTGACCGTAGCAGCTGGAACAGTCCGTTGCTGGGGTGGAAGGGGTCTCCCATGATTTTACTTCGGAGTCACGTGAGTGACTACGTGAAGAACCCGCTCAGTGCGCAGGCGCGGCATTACGCCAGCAGTGCAACAGCGGCAGCGGGAGAGCCTAGGCTCTCCCGCAACAGAGAAACGGACCGTCAGGTGAGTACCCTGAGGTCGGGTTTCTTTTACAGGGGAGCCCCTTTTTCTGCTTGTGTTTTACAGGCAGAGAAAAAGGCTCTGGAACAAAACTGTCCCCCGTTCGAGGAGGAACGTTTCCCGTCGGGGGGAAGGGGGGCAGCAACAGGCGGTAGGAGCGACCCGGTGTTCCTCTATTCCCCGACACCGTGCCGAGCCCAGCCCGATAGCGGGCTGGATGTATAGCCACCCGAAGAGGCATCCGGCAGGTGTTCCCGATTTGGGACGGGACGTCTCTCCACCCGCACGGGGGGAGAGAGAGCCACCTGAGCCGCTGGAGCGGTTCACGGAGCAGGTGCCTGCGAGACGCGCTGCTTGAGGGGCGCTCTCGCTACTACAAGGCACAAAAGCTCCAGAAGAAGGCGGTAGGAACATTTAACCGGGCGTTCCGCTATCCCCACACCGCGCCGAAGCCAGTCCCGCTAGTGCCTGAGCTGCGGGCTTAATGTCTAGCCATCCGAAGAGGCATCCGGCCGGTGGCTTCCGACTTGTCGGAGGGGACGTCTCTCCACCCGCAGGGAGAGAGACAGCCGCCTGAGCCGCTGGAGCGGCTCCTGGTGCAGGAGCTCCTGCGAGACACGCTACGTGAGGGGCAGTCTCGCTGGGGGTTCAGGCATACCCTCCACAGTGCCTAGGCACTGCCCATCGCTTCCTCCTTAGTGTGGTTAGCTTTGGGGTGACCAGTGGCTGGGCTGGTGATGAAGAGGGGTCACTGGCTGAACAATATCGGGAGTATGCTTGAGGTACAGGATCAGGAAGAGCTGCTGGGTGTGGCCGCTATGTGGCTCCACCACTAGCGAGATGGCTTTTCAGTCTCAACTGATGGCCAGCTTACTACCTGTCTTTTCCAAAAAACCTCTCCAAGACAGGTAGCCATGAGGCGTTGGTTTTATCACGCCTCCCCTAAATTGCATTTACTCAAAGTGCCCGCCATTATTGGGGGATACATTGAGCAGCGCATTTAACCTAAATATTTAAAAAATGCATTTGGTACCCTGACGTCGGCTATCATGTCCACCTGCTCATTCCAGAAGGGCAGGGTAGTATGGCAAAACACCTGACCCTACTGTTCAACGGTATACCTCATAACTTCTGAAATGAACTCACAAACCTGCCCTCAATCTATGAAATTAACAGGACTATGAGAACGCCGACCTCACAAGCACAGATCCTGCTACCTGGCACTTACCAAACCAGTCCTAAAAAACTGGACGAAGTGTTCAAACTATTCGGCACAAGAGGGCAGAGTCTGGAATGAGCACCACACTAAACCAGACAGCAGTACCTCTACGTGTCCACCAGGGGCGTCTACCTCATGGTACTGGTGAAAGCTCGGGGCCTGCATGCCAAACCCGTAGCATTTTAGCCCACGGCCCAGAGCAGGCCCCAGGGGAAAATGCGCCACCCCCCAACAAACATCGTCCCTACAAGAACAAGGAACCAGAAACCGAAGAAAACAACAATGAAGACAGATAAGTATGGTTCCTACCATCACATAAAGGTTAAGGGTTGTACTAACAAGGGGTGGATGAATCACGCCTGGTTAGGAAGCTATCACTCTTGGTAGTTATATACCAAAAAAATAAATACAAGGGGAATAGAATTAATATCTTGCCACCAATTCAGCAAGCACCCCAAGTGGTCTACCCTCCCACGATGGTGAATGTCGCACCATCGTTGATAAACCACTTGAGTATTTCACCAGGTATACCCATTCATGGGATTTGTAACTACTACCATGGATCCAAGAATACTTTATGGTAGACATCGACCTTGAAGATGCACACTATTCAGTACCTTCTCATATAAGTTTCGGATATACCGCAATTACCTGGATGGAGTAACCATGATGAGCGTTGCGGCATTTAAGTCAAAGTTATCCAGAATCAACTAACCCTGACACTTAGAAACATTCCGTCATGGCATGTCTATATATTAACGACAAACTATCCTTGGATACAGCTTTAGCTGCATCGCTTCTCGGCCTTTTGGCTAAGATCAAGTGTAGTATCTGTTCTTATCAGTTTAATAATCTGATACGTCCCTTATCTAGGGACCATATATTAAATTGAATTTTGGAACAGGGAGATGGAATAGGGGCTTGCTCCGTCCACTCCACGCATCGACCCTGTATTGCAGTGCCTCTGGGAACGGTGCACAAAATATATATCCAGATATTTACGTTGACCATCCACAACGTTGTTATCTGGTATTCATTAAGACTATCAGTCATGGTGCATTAACGACCAATCAACTACGTGGCAAAGTAATTGGGATATAGCAGCATTACCAGCTACTGAACTTTGTACCTTTCCTATGAGCTGAGATACTAGTGTTCAAAACTATCTCCATACCAATATGGGGGCAAATGGATTAATCTGTAGTGTTATCATGGAATTTATCGGCAGGAAGGATTATGGTTGTACACTTCCACCTGTTTTGAGTAACATCTTATGTGTCCTGATGTGTTACTGAGCTTGTAATACTTAATGCCAATATGAATTGACTTAAACATGTTATATATTAACTTACTTAATTCTAGTGAAGCATTTGCTCAGTAATCCACCAAATTTGCATGTTCGTTTATAAGATAACAACATCAGTGGTGGCATATACCAAACCACTTGGGCGGAGAACATCGATATTAGGTGACAATTTATTAACAATTGGAAACCGTATGTCGTCAAACATGTTTGACCATCAGTAACTCACCTATCAGGTGAGCTAAATACTGTAAACATACATTTAAACCAAAAATATTTGCTGAAATCACTAAGCAATATGGACACCAGATATCGATTCCTTATATCCAATTAAATCACCACGTACTAACTTACGTCACATGAAACCAATCTCAAGGCAGCGGCAATGGAGACATTCCCGCGTATTGAGGGGTGGGGGGAACCTAATCTCTATGTTTTCCTTTCCTTCTACCTCTTCAATAGGTACTACGGCTTCATCAGTCGGGTACTACGCAAATTACAGTGGACCAAATCCACAAGCATGGTTCCCAGTGATCCTCGACATGGTCATTAAAAGAATTGCAGAACTGGGAAGACCATTGCTGTGCTTGGATCAGCAGCACTATCAACCTGATGACAGCATTCCGTCGCATATCCTAGGGAACATACCTGAGGAGCATCAAGAAATGGTACACTGTTTTCCAAAACAGGAATTACACATTCAACTATAACAAAAAACTGTACTGGAGCTCCTGGCAGGTCTTCACCACAATGAAGGACATGTTCTGTTAGCCTACTCAACTTGGGTACCGCTCACTGGTGATCAGATACAGGAGAGGTATATCAATCCATTCCCCAGAAATAGGTACACCCAAATTGGGATGTCAGTGAAATCCTGACATACCTTAGGGGATGATCACCAGCCAGGTCACTCACCCTGGAACAGCCTACCCTGAAGATGGACATGCTGGTGGCCTTACATCAACACAAAGAGCCAGCTCTCCCATCTACTGCGATGGGACAACATGGTTATAACACCAGATAGTGTCACATGCCCATTCAAGGGTTGGCCAAACAGAACAGACCAGGAACATCAGGTCCAGTCATGAAATTCCGGGCATACCCACCTGAACCACGTTTTATGTGTCATGACCCACTTAGAGATCGACACAATAAGGAATACCGAGGGAGAGGAAAAAGCCTTATGGGTCAGCCACAGGAAACCTCATGGTCGGGTGATGAGCTAAACTATCTCTAGTGGCTCAAGCAGGTACTGGGAGTTGCTGGAGTAAATACTAACGTGTATAAAATCTTATTCCACCAGGACAGCTTCCACGTCAGTAACTAAGAGGATGGACGAGCCTATGGACCACATCCTGGCTACTGCAGGGTGGTCTAGGGAGTATACGTTCCAAACTTTTATAACAAACCACTGACAGAACCTGTATCGTTTGCAGAAAAAGAATCTTCAAAAAATATATAATTTAAGCCCGGGGGAGCAATTGGTCTTGCTGTTGTTAACAACACCATTATTGTTTTTACAAACAGATTCATGGTTGATTACGATAACATACTTCCTCCCTCGAATGACTTCGGCAGCGAGTGAAGTATGAACTGTTACACGGTTTGAAATCACAGAGCTTTGAAGTCTTCACGTAGTCACTCACGTGACTCCGAAGTAAAATAGTAAGATTAAACTAGAACTTACCAGTTTGAAGTTTGATCTGTATTTTATGAGGAGTTACGATGAGGGATTACGTGCCCTCCGCTCCCACCCTCATTATATGGATCAAACTAATAAATTGATGTCTCCTTATCTTTACTATGTTTACTTCAAATAACTGTGTCTATCTGTGATTCCACACCGCTGCTTTGAAGTATGCCGCGCCTGCGCACTGAGCGGGTTCTTCACGTAATCCCTCATCGTAACTCCTCATAAAATACAGATCAAACTTCAAACTGGTAAGTTCTCGTTTAATCTTACTATTTTATTGGCTCTGGAGTTGCACCTCCTGATGTATAGTTACTGCAGGGGGGCGAGTGAAGTTCCCATAGTGCGTTCGGCCGAACGCACTACTCTCTGCAGAGCCTTCTTGTCCTGGGCAGAGCAGTTCCCAAACCAAATGGTGATATTTCCGGACAAGATGCTTTCCACAGCCACTGAGTAGAAGCACTGGAGGATCCTCGGAGACACTCTGAATTTCCTCAATTGCCTGAGGTGGTAAAGGCGCTGCCTTGCCTTATTCACCAGTGCTGCAACGTGTGTTGTCCATGTCATATCCTCAGAGATATGGACTCCCAGGTATTTAAAACAGCTCACCCTATCCACAGTATCCCCATTTATCCTCAATGGTGTGTACGTCCTCGGATGATGTGCCCTCCTAAAGTCCACGATCAGCTCCTTAGTTTTTTTGATGTTCAAGAGGAGGCTGTTGTCCTGGCACCAGAGTGCTAGATCAGCCACCTCCTCCCGGTAGGCCTTCTCATCATTGTCTGAGATCAGGCCCACCACCACAGTGTCATCAGCAAACTTGATGATGGAGTTGGAGCTGAACCTAGCCACACAGTCATGTGTGTACAGGGAGTACAATAGGGGGCTGAGGACGCAACCCTGGGGCGATCCTGTGCTCAGGGTGAGGGACTTCGATGTATTCCCTTCCATCTTGACTACCTGGGGCCTGGCGGTGAGAAAGTCCAGGGCCCAGACACACAGGGGGGTGTTGAGCCCTAATTCCAGTAGCTTCAACCTTCTTCTTTCAATTTTCCAGCATCTGCAGTTCCTTCTTAAACAAATTTTCAGTACTAATATTGATGACAAATACAAACGTCACATCTCACCCTTCAACTTTGGGGTTTATTTACATGTACGTCCATGGCATATAAATGACAATACTATTAAAGCCATTTAGATTTGGCTTCATTTCATTCAGCAGAACATTTGTACATTTCCCATATATTTTCCTTCAATACTCTTTTGCATTCGATGTAAATTCTGCTTGTAAACCTCGAGAGGTCCTGGCCCAGCAGACCTCACTGCTCTCGATGCAGATCGCAGATCGCAGAACACACACGCACACGCACACGCGCACACACACATGCACACACGCACACACACGCACACACACACACACACACACACACACACACACACACACACACACACACACACACACACACACACTCCCGCCCCAGTCTCTCTGCTTCCTCGTGTCTATTTTTAGAGTGACCACAATCAAAGAGGGAAGCTCGTGGCGGGAGACGCCAAAGAAAGCCAAACCTCGACGGGCCACTTCTTGTTTAGAAAGAGCTCGAGAGGAAACCAGAGATCTCGGAGAAAACCCACGCGGTCACGGGGAGAACGTACAAACTCCGTACAGTCAGCGACAGAGCATGGCAGACAATAGGCAATAGGTGGAGGAGTAGGCCATTCGGCCCTTCAAGCCAGCACCGCCATTCATGTGATCATGGCTGATCCTCCACAATCAGTACCCCATTCCTGCCTTCTCCCCATATCCCCTGACTCCGCTATTTTTAAGTAAGTAAGTAAGTTTATTGGCCAAGTATTCACATACAAGGAATTTGCCTTGGTGCTCCGCCCACAAGTAACAACATGACATACAGTGACAGTTACGAATGACTCAGAAAACACTAAACATTAATAATAATAAAACATTAATGATAAAACACCATTGATCAAACATGTGAACCAACAAAATACCAGATCAAAGGGAGGCTACAGATTTTTGGCAACTACTCGTGGATAAAAGCTGTTTTTATGTCTGGCTGTGGCAGCTTTGACAGTCCGGAGTCGCCTTCCAGAGGGAAGTGATTCAAAGAGTTTGTGTCCAGGGTGAGAGGGGTCAGAGATGAGCCCAGAGATGAGATGAGGGGTTAAGAACCCTATCTAGTTCTCTCTTGAAAGTATCCAGAGAACCGGCCTCCACCGCCCTCTGAGGCAGAGAATTCCACAGACTCACCACTCTCTGTGTGGAAAAGTGTTTCCTCATCTCCGTTCTAAATGGCTTACCCCTTATTCTTAAACTGTGGCCCCTGGTTCTGGTCTCCCCCAACATCGGGAACATGTTTCCACTGATTGTGCCGGTGTATGGTAAGCTTTTTACTGAACTTTATACAAGATAAAGAATTTCATGTATCTAGTTACAGGAGACAATAAAGTTCATGTTCATGTGATAGGAGCAGAATTAGGCCATTCGGCCCATTGTCCACTCTGCCATTCAATCATGGATGATCTAACGCTCCCTCTCAACCCCATTCTCCTGCCTTCTCCCCATAACCCCTGACACCCGCACTAATCTATCTATCTCTGCCTTAAAAATATCCATTGACTTGGCCTCCACAGCCCTCTGTGGCTATGAATTCCACAGATTCACCACCCTCTGACTAAAGAAATTCCTCCTCATCTCCTTCCTAAAGGAACATCCTTTAATTCTGAGGCTGCAACCTCTGGTCCGAGACTCTCCCACTAGTATCTCCCACTTTTAATAAATTACCAATGAACTATTAACAAGATTGTTAAGGGCTTGGACACGCTAGAGACAGGAAACATGTTCCCGATGTTGGGGGAGTCCAGAACCAGGGACCACACAGTTTAAGAATAAGAAGTAAGCCATATAGAACGGAGACGAGGAAACACTTTTTCTCACAGAGAGTGGTGAGTCTGTGGAATTCTCTGCCTCAGGGGGCGGTGTAGGCCGGTTCTCTGGATACTTTGAAGAGAGAGCTAGATAGGGCTCTTAAAGATAGCGGAGTCAGAGGATATGGGGAGAAGGCAGGAATGGGGTACTGATTGGGGATGATCAGCCATGATCACATTGAATAGCGGTGCTGGCTCGAAGGGCCTAATGGCCTCCTCCTGCACCTATTGTCTATTGTCTATTGAACAAATTTGAGCTCAACTCTTATACATGATCAACATCACAGCCGGAGACACCTGAACAGAGAGCTTGGCTGATAATCCTTCCCAGTGATCACCCCCCCTCCCCCTCCCCCCCCCCCCTCCCCCCCCCTCCATCACTGCTCCCCACCCAACTCTTTCAGATGACCCTGTGGCATTACTACACCAGCTTCTACAGGTGCAACTAGTAAGCATACTGGCGTGATCCATCATGGCTTCACTGTGACACAGCGGTAGAGTTATACAATATACAATATACAATATATATGTTGTCATTTGAAACTCTTGGGGTTCAAACGAAATGTTATTTCTGCAGTCATACGAACAAGAAGAAGAACCAAGACACAACACAATTTACACGAACATCCATCACAGTGAATCTCCTCCTCACTGTGATGGAAGGCAAAGTCTTATCTCTCCCCTGCACTCCTCGTTCTCCTCCTGATGTCAAAGTCAAAGTCCCCGGCGGGCGATGGTAAATAAGTCCCGCGGCAATTATAAAGCCGCGCCGGGTGATGCAAGGCCACGCTCCAGGTCTTGGTGTTGGAGCCCCCGGCGTGCGCTAACAAGTCCCGCGGCCATTTAAAGCCGCGCCGGGCGATGTAAGGCCCCGCTCCAGGTCATCCTCAAACCCGCAACTCGGGCGGGAGAAGTCGCCGTTGCGGAAGCCCCAAAAAGCGGTCTCCCAGCAGGGACCCGCGGGCTCCCGGTGTCACGGTCCACCGGGCTGGCGGTTGGAGCCCCCGGATCTCCTGGGTCGGGTCGCAGCAGCACGCCACCACCGCTCCTCCCGCTCCGAACCCGGCCAGCTCCACGATGGTGGGTAAGTCCGCAGGCTCCGCGACTGGAGCCCCAGGTCGTTCCGGCTGGAGGCCGCTCCACGGTGCTAGGCCCCAACGACAACGGAGACCCGGCAGAGAAAAGGTCGGGTTCTCCGTGCAGGGGAAAGATTTAAAAGTTTCCCCCACCCCCCCCCCCCCCCCCCCCCCCACATATACCCAGTAAAAAAAACCACTATAACTCCATTTAAACGAGACAAAAAATAAAAAAAGGCAGACGGACTGCAGAGGCCGCTGCGATGTGAGTCGCGCCGCCCACCCGTTTCTGCCTTACAGCGAATGCAGCGCCAGAGACCCGGGTTCCATCCCGACAACGGGCGCTGTCTGTACGGAGTTTGCACGTTCTTCCCGTGACCGGCGTGGGTTTTCCTCCAAGATCTTCTGTTTCCTCCCACACTCCAAAGACGTACAGGTTTGTTGGTTAATTGACAATAGACAATAGGTGCAGGAGTTGGCCATTCGGCCCTTTGAGCCAGCACCGCCATTCAATGTGATCATGGCTGAATCATCTTTGACTTGGTAAATGTAAAAATTGTCCCCAGTGTGTGTAGGATGGTGTTAATGTGCGGGGATCGCTGGTCGGCGCGGACCCGGTGGGTGTTAATGTGCGGGGATCGCTGGTCGGCGCGGACCCGGTGGGTGTTAATGTGGGGGGATCGCTGGTCGGCACGGACCCGGTGGGTGTTAACGTGCGGGGATCGCTGGTCGGCACGGACCCGGTGGGCCGAAGGGCCTGTTTCCGCACTGTATCTCCGAAGTAAACACTTTGTGTTGTTTTTGTGCATGGCCCAGCGCTCACAGTTCTTAGTCTCTACAATATTGTCACCAGCTGCGGGTTAAAATTGTGTCAGAGATGTTCTTGTTAAGCCCTGGCTGGGAGCGTTGGGACTTGTACACGTTGGAATCGCTGGGCTGATGAAAGGTGGGAGTTCCCCAGCATATAAACACCCGCGAGGTGGATTGAAAAAAGCCACAACATCTGTTGACATGGTCTAGTTCTGAACACCCAAATCTCATCAACTCCCTCAGCACCTATTATTGTGAAGTTACCCTTCAGAGCTCCTGCCCGAACTACTGATAGATTTTATTTTTAATACAACTTGACAACTTTAGACATCATGAAAGACAGCTTCTTCCCCTCTGTTATCGTCCTCCCATAAGCTAGGGTACTGTCCCGACACCTCCTCCTGCCATGGGTTTAGATTTAAGGGCCAGTCCCACCGAGGTGGTGCAGCGGTAGAGTTGCTGCCTCACAGCGCCAGAGACCAGGGTTCCAGCCTTACTACCGGTGCTGTCTGTGTGGAGTTTGCACGTTGAAACATATAAGGGTTTGGACACGCTAGAGGCAGGAAACATGTTCCCGATGTTGGGGGAGTCCAGAACCAGGGGCCACATTTTAAGAATAAGGAGTAAGCCATTTAAAACGGAAATGAGGAACGTTTTCTCACAGAGAGTGGTGGCCGGTTCTCTGGGTACTTTCAAGAGAGAGCTAGATAGGGCTCTTAAAATTAGCAGAGTCAGGGGATATGGGGAGAAGGCAGGAACGGGGTACTGATTGGGGATGATCAGCCACGATCACATTGAATGGCGGTGCTAGCTCGAAGGGCTGAATGGCCTACTCCTGCACCTATTGTCTATTGTCTATTGACCCGGTGGGCCGAAGGGCCTGTTTCCGTATCTTTGAACTAAACTAAACAAAGACAACTAGTTGTCTGAAGGGGAAGTCTCCTGGCTGCAAGCGTGACTGAAGCTGGTGGGTTTGTTTAATGCAGTGTTCGGTTAACGCAACGAGGCATGAGCAGTGTAAGTCAACGTTATCCATGCGAGTGCTTGGCTTGGCTACCCTTGGACTGTGCCGTGGAATTCCCATTCAGTGGATTTTTTTATCTGCGACAGATCATTGTGTCGGCTGCTCTTTATGTCCAGTTGATTTATTACAGCAGAGAACTGAGACTCAGTGCTGGTACAAAACACCGCTCTGCGTTAAACCCCTGCCCCTTCAAACCACGCAGCCCCCTCTTTCATCCCTCCTCTCTTCTCTGTGTACCACCCGGATCCCTCACACACGCCCCACCATTGTAGATGTAGCCCAGTCCCACACACACCACACTCCCCACCATTGTAGATGTAGCCCAGTCCCACACACACCACACTCCCCACCATTGTAGATGTAGCCCAGTCCCACACACACCACACTCCCCACCATTGACTCCATCTACACTTCACGCTGCCTCGGGAAAGCAGCCGACACCACCACTGACTTGTCCCTGTCCCACCCCGGTCATTCCTTCTTCTCCCCGCTCCCGTCCGGCAGAAGGTACAGAAGCTTGAAAGCGCGCACCACCAGACTCAGGAACAGCTTCTTCCCCTCTGTTATCAGGCTTCTGAACGGCCCTTCCATAAGCTAGGGTCCTGTCCGATTCACCTCTACCCCATTGTGGACATTGGACTTTGTCTGTGGAACTGATGCGCTACAATGCTGAGAACTATATTCTGCACTCTGTATCTTCCCCTTTGCGCTATCTTTAGTTCAGTTTAGAGATACAGCATAGAAAACGGGCCCTTCGGCCCATCGAGTATGCCAACCAGCGATCAATGTTATCCCACTTTCTCATCCACATCCAACACACTGGTCACACCACAGTTGGAGTACTGTGAGCAATTTTGGCCCCATATCTGAGGAAGGATGTGCTGGCTCTGGAGAGGGTCCACTGGATGGTTACAAGAATGATCGCAGGAATGAGTGGGTTAACATACGTTGAGCGTTTATAGACAATAGACATAGGTGCAGGATTAGGCCATTCGCCCCTTCGCACCATTCAATGTGATCATGGCTGATCATTCGCAATCAGTACCCCGTTCCTGCCTGGGTACACAAAAAAGCTGGAGAAACTCAGCGGGTGCAGCAGCATCTATGGAGCGAAGGAAATAGACAACGTTTTGGGCCGAAACCCTTCTTCAGACTGATGGGGGGTGGCGGGGAGAAGGAAGGAAAAAGGAGGAGGAGGAGCCCGAGGGTTGGGGGATGGGAGGAGACAGTCCGAGGGCTAACAAAATTGGGAGAATTCAATGTTCATGCCAGTAGGATGGAGGCTCCCCAAGCGGAATATGAGGTGCTGTTCCTCCAATTTCCGGTGTTGCTCACTCTGGCCATGGAGGAGACCCAGGACAGAGAGGTCGGATTGGGAATGGGAGGGGGAGTTGAAGTGCTGAGCCACCGGGAGGTCAGCTTGGTTATTGCGGACCGAGCGGAGGTGTTCGGCGAAACGATCGCCCAACCTCCGCTTAGTCTCACCGATGTAGAGCAACTGACATCTAGAGCAGCGGATGCAGTAGATGAGGTTGGAGGAGATACAGGTGAACCTTTGTCAGACATCAATAAAGTGCAGTAAAGACATCAATAAATTCTAACATAAAATCCTTCCACAATAAAATCTAAATAATAATAAGCCTATGAATAAATAGTAAAAATTAAAAAAGCAGCATGGTTAAAAGACAGCAGCATAATAATGTCCATAGCAGCAGCAGTAGCAGCAGAGAGTGGTGAGTGTGGAAGTTTCACAGAGAGTGGTGAGTCTGTGGAATTCTGTGCCTATTCCGGTGGAGGCCGGTTCTCTGGATACTTTCAAGAGAGAGCTAGATAGTAGCAATGTTACAAAATTTTGAGATTTTAAAAATCAAGTCTGTAATTTATCCCATCAGATAAAGCATAAAAATAAGTTTAATTTGACACCTAATTCACTTTCATATCTCAAGTATTTAAAAAGTTATGGCCATTTTCATACTCGGAAATTAGCATCTTGTTCCCTATTGATTTTCTATGGAGATAACAAAAAAGCTGTGATCGTGGACAGTCAAAAGCCCATAACTTTCTTAAAAATTAAGGGAACTGAATGAAATTTTCAGTTATCATAGATTGAAGCATGCTGAAACAAATATAAAATAATCTTACTTGGATGACCTGAAATTAAAGCATATAATTAGTTAGTTACTCAATTGTAGCTAATTCCAAACTTCAATTACTAGATCTATCTATTTCTTAATAAATGATTAACATTTTTAAATAGCCTAAGTGTCCAAATAATATTCACAAATAATTCACAATAAAACATGATTTTTAAATCTCATTTACATTAATTTATAGGCCAAATGGAAGGAATTTAGTGTTCAATTGCTGTAAATTAAAGTCCATTTAAATCAGCTTTCTAGTGGGATCCTGTGGAACGCGCTGGTTTAGAACGTTCACATTGCGGTAGATTTGTGCCCTCAAATGCCCAGAAAAATACTGCGGGATATAATGGGCCCAAAATGAGCTACTCGCAACATTAAACTTTGTATAAAGGGACCTTAAGAAGCCCTTTTTAACGTAAAAATATACAGCCTACCTTCCGTTTTCCCCTGTATGAGATCCGGCCCGTTGTCGGCGGTCGGGGGTTTAGAGGTTAATTTTTAAACTACTATAATAAGTAAGGAAAGCCCTTAAAACTAATAATAGCTCAAGCGAGGGAATCTTCCAGCGATTTTTCGTTAATAATCAACTAGGCCGAAAAACCGCGATTTGAACAGCCTAGGGAAAATCGCGTTTTAAACCCGCCCCCCTCTAAACGGCGCCAAAATCGCGCACACGGGCTGGGACAGATTTTCAGCGACGCTTCAGGTAGGCTTTGCAACATACCTATAGATAGGGCTCTTAAAAATAGCGGAGTCAGGGGATATGGGGAGAAGGCAGGAACGGGGTACTGACTGGGGATGATCAGCCATGATCACATTAAATGGCGGTGCTGGCTGAAGGGCCAAATGGCCTACTCCTGCACCTATTGTCTATTGTCTATTGTCAGACAGTTCACTGAGGTAGTGAGGGTTCAGTCAGTGTGGTAGGTAGTTTAAAGTTGGATGATCAGCCATGATTATATTGAATGGCGGTGCAGGCTCGAAGGGCCGAATGGCCTACTCCTGCACCTATTTTCTATGTATCTAAGTATCTAAAAGTCTCACGGCCTCTTAAAAAGACTTTTAAACTCCCTACCTCACTGACTCAAATCATTGATGTAGCTGACAAACAGTAACGGGCCCAGCACCGAACCCTGAGGCACACCACTAGTCACAGGCCTCCAGTCTGAGAAGCAACCTTCCCTCATCACCCTCTGCTTCCTTCCATGGAGCCAATTTGCTATCCATTCAGCTTTCTCTCCTGGGATCCCATGCGATCTAACCTTCCAGAGCAGCCTACCATGCGGAACCTTGTTGAATGCTTTACTGAAATCTATGTACACAACATCCACAGCTCTGCCCTCATCGACCTTTTTGATCACGATTCAAAAAAATCAAACAGATTTGTGAGACACGACCTCTCACATTCAAAACCGTGCTGACTGTCCCTAATCAGGCCTTCCCCGTCCAAATGCCTGTATATCCTATCCCTCAGAATACTCTCTAGTAACTTTCCAACTACAGATGACTGATCAATCTCCCTCCTAACCCCATTCTGCTGCCTTCTCCTCATAACCCCTAACACCTGTACTAATCAATCAAGAATCTATCATTGTCACTACACATTATCCATCTATCTCCCCACCTCTCCTTTCCAGGGTTCTTTACCCTACTCCATCAGTCTGACGGAGAGTCCTGAAACGAAACGTCACCTATCCATGTTCTCCACAGATGCTGCCTGACCCGCTGAGTTACTTCAGCACTCTGTGAAATGTCACCTATCCATGTTCTCCACAGATGCTGCTGCACCCGCTGAGTAACTCCAGCACTCTGTGAAACGTCACCTATCCATGTTCTCCACAGATGCTGCCTGACCCGCTGAGTTACTCCAGCACTGTGTGAAACGTCACCTATCCATGTTCTCCACAGGTGCTGCCTGACCCGCTGAGTTATGGTGCAGCAGCATCTGTGGAGCTAAGGAAATAGGCAACGTTTCGGGCTGAAACCCTTCTGGAAATAGGCAACGTTTCGGGCCGAAACCCTTCCGGGTTTCGGCCCGAAACGTTGCCTATTTCCTTAGCTCCATAGATGCTGCTGCACCCGCTGAGTTACTCCAACACTCTGTGAAACGTCACCTATCCATGTTCTCCACAGATGCTGCCTGACCCGCTGAGTTACTCCAGCACTCTGTATCTTTTCTTGACTTTAAGCCTAGTGGGCTAGATGGTGATCTGACTTTATTCCACTGACTTTCACCACAATGCTTTCTTCAAAATGTAAGATCACAAAAGCATTGATGTTACTCTTCCTGTTTATGCTCCATAAAATAAAACAAAGTACATTTCTTTAGCTCGAACATCGTTCCAGGAACCAATAGATATGGCACGGTGGAGCAGCGGGTAGAGTTGCTGCCTTACAGCACCAGAGACCCGGGTTCCATCCTGACCTCGGGTGCTATCTGTATGGAGTTTGCACGTTCTCCCCATGACCGGCGTGGGATTTCCCCGGGTGCTCTGGTTTCCTCCCACACTCCAAACACGTGCAGGTTTGTAGGCTGATAAAATTGCTGGAGAAACTCAGCGGGTGAGGCGGCATCTATGGAGCGAAGGAAATAGGCAACGTTTCGGGTCGAGACCCTTCTTCAGACTGATGTGCGGGTGGGGTGGGGGGGGAAGAAGAAAGGAAGAGGCAGAGACAGTGGGCTGTGGGGGAGCTGGGAAGGGGAGGGGAAGGAGGGAGAAAGCAGGGACTACCTGAAATTGGAGAAGTCAATGTTCATACCGCTGGGGTGCAGACTACCCAAGCGAAATATGAGGTGCTGCTCCTCCAATTTACGGTGGGACTCACTCTGGCCATGGAGGAGGCCCAGGACAGAAAGGTCGGATTGGGAATGGGAGGGGGAGTTGAAGTGCTGAGCCACCGGGAGATCAGGTTGGTTAATGCGAATTGTGTGGAGGTGTTGGGCGAAGCGATTGCCAAGCCTACGCTTGGTCTCACCGATGTAGAGCAGCCGACAGCTAGAGCAGCGGATGCAATAGATGAGGTTGGAGGAGGTGTAGGTGAACCTCTGCTGCACCTGGAAAGACTAAGTGAGATTGTGTTTGTGCCTGTGCATGGCGCTTCCAGTTGTAACTCGTTAGTCTTTGACATAGGATTAATTTCATAAACTGCTCTCTGTATGAGCGTGCCCTAGCTGGCTCAGGACTGTCCATAGTCTTAAAGTGGAATTTACATTTAATCTTAAAGAATGTACTAAGATAACATAATGTTTAATTTTAAACATACAGTTTAATGTTTTATGTGTCACATGTGGGTGGAGCACCAAGGCTAATTCCTTGTATGTGAATACTTGGCCAATAAACTTATTCATTCATTCATTCATAATCAAATGATGCTGCTGGAGGAGCTAGTTGAGGCAGGGTCTATCCCAACGTTTAAGAAACAGTTAGACAGGTACATGGATAGGACAGGTTTGGAGGGATATGGGCCAAGCGCAGGCAGGTGGGACAAGGGTAGCTGGGACATGTAGGTTGGTGTGGGCAAGTTGGGCCAAAGTGCCTGTATCCACGTTGTATGATTCTCTGACTCTAAAATATAGTTATTTATTTTTGCTGTGTCTTAGACGCTGCGAGGCAGCTGGTCGGACAGTTTATGAATAAGGAGTAAGCCATTTAGAACGGAGACGAGGAAACACTTTTCCTCACAGAGAGTTGTGAGTGTGTGGAATTCTCTGCCTCAGAGGGCGGTGGAGGCCGGTTCTCTGGATACTTTCAAGAGAGAGCTAGATAGGGCTCTTAAAGATAGCGGAGTCAGGGGATATGGGGAGAAGGCAGGAACGGGGTACTGATTGGGGATGATCAGCCATGATCACATTGAATGGCGGTGCTGGCTCGAAGGGCCGAATGGCCTCCTCCTGCACCTATTGTCTATTGTCTATTGAATCCTTGAAAGGTAGCTACCCCTGCTCCATGCGATGGACTCTTCCACCCCAATGATATTTTACACATGCACCATTCGGCTGAGGCACAGCTCACTACATTTGCCAGGGGAGTTTGGTTTGGTTCAGTTTAGTTTATTGTCCCGTGTACCGAGGTACAGTGAAAAGCTTTTGTTGCGTGCTAACCAGTCAGCAGATAGACGATGCATGATTACAATCAAGCGTAGTGTGCAGGTGATAGACACAAAAATCTGGAGCAACTCAGCGGGACAGGCAGCATCTCTGGAGAGAAGGAATGGGTGACGATTCGGGTCGAGACCCTTAATGACAAAGGGAATAATATTTAGTGCTAGATAAAGTCCAGTAAATCCAATTAAAGATAGTCTGAGGATCTCCAATGAGGTAGATGGTAGCTCAGGACAACTTTCTAATAACAGCTGGGAAGAAACAGTCCCTGAAGCTGTACGTATGAGTTGTATGTTTTCACACTTCTTTACCTCTTGCCTGATGGAAGAGAGAAGAGGGAATGACTGAAATGAGATTGGTTCTTGATTATGACTGGTCTCTCTAGCTGTTTAAGAAAGAACTGCAGATGCTGGAAGGTAGACAAAAATGCTGGAGAAACTCAGCGGGTGAAGCAGCATCTATGGAGCGAAGGAATTGGTGACGTTTCAGGTCGAGACGTTTCGGGTCTGAAGAAGGGTCTCGACCCAAAACGTCACCTATTCCTTCACTCCATAGATGCTGCCTCACCCGCTGAGTTTCTCCAGCATTTTTGTCTCTCTAGTTGTGGTAGGATGATTGATTTTTCATATGTAAGTGGATGTTTTCAAGTAATGATAAATACATGGGTTTGTGAGTTTATGCAGCTTGTTGGCAGGAAAGTACAAGATATCCTTAGAAAAATGTGGTTACTTTTGTGACCAGATGTGATATTGATAAAAATGAAACAATGTCATAGTCAAACTGCAAGGAAACAGGCCCAACTTGCTCATGCCAACCAAGATGCTCCATCTACATTAGTCCCACCTGCCCATATTTGGCTAAAAGTCCTTCTAAACCTGTCCTATCCACGAACCTGTCCAAATATCTTTTAAATATTATAGACAATAGACAATAGGTGCAGGAGTAGGTCATTCAGCCCTTCATGGCAGCACCGCCATTCAATGTGATCATAGCTGATCATCCCCAATCCTTCTCCCCATATCCCTGGATCATCCCCAATCCTTCTCCCCATATCCCATATCTCTATGTTTAAGAGCCCTATCTAGCTCTCTCTTGAAAGTATCCAGAGAACAGGCCTCCACAACCCTCAGAGGCAGAGAATTCCACAGACTCACAACTCTTTGTCAGAAAAAGTGTTTCCTCGTCTCCGTTCTAAATGGCTTACTCCTTATTCTTAAACTGTGGCCTCTGGTTCTGGACTCCCCCATCCACCTCTCCACGAATATTGGAATTGGTGGAGAGGTGGAATATTGCATTGGGGGACCAGCCCTCCCGTGTGATGTTGGGACCCAACGGGTCCCACTTAGTCTTGTAATCTTATAAGTTTCAATAAGATCCCCTCTCACCCGTCTAAACTCCAGAGTGTACAAGCCCAGCCGCTCCATTCTCCCAGCAAATGACAGTCCCGCCATCCCGTGAATTAACCTTGTAAACCTACGCTGCATTCCCTCAATAGCAAGAATGTCCTTCCTCAAATTAGGGGACCAAAACTGCACACAATACTCCAGGTGTGGTCTCACTAGGGCTCTGTACAACTGCAGAAGGACATATTTGCTCCTATATGGCCTATATAGGTACAAATATTGTTATTGTACCTATTGTAGTAATTCACGCGTTGTCAATAAACTATCTTTATTGGCAAATACCACTGTTAAACACACGCGCGTTAAGTGAGAGCTGGAGCAAGGTCCCTGTCGCTGCTGTAGGACACACCCGTTGACAGATGACGAGCTTCACTCGCAAAACTCCCGCTAGAATCAGTCACGTGACCGTCCCAGCTCCACTGACGAGGGTTCGAACGATAAGTGGCTCAGCCACCAGATGGCGCCACACTATCTTATTTACCTGGGCCTGTCCCAACCCAAACCGTCACCCATCCATGTTCTCCACAGATGCTGCCTGACCCGCTGAGTTACTCCAGCACTTTGTGAAACGTCACCTATCCATGTTCTCCACAGATGCTGCCTGACCCGCTGAGTTACTCCAGCACTCTGTGTCCATCTTTGGTGTAGACCAGCATCCGCAGTTCCTAGTTTCTACATTCTACCTCACTTACCTCCTCTGGCAGCTTGTTCCAATCACCCACCACCCTCTGTGTGGAAAGGTTGCCCCTCAAGTTCCTATTAAATCTTTCCCCTCTCACCTCAAATTTAGAGGCAGGAAACGTGTTCCCGACGTTGGGGGAGTCCAGAACCAGGAGCCACAGTTTATGAATAAGGGGTAAGCCATTCAAAACGGAGACGAGGAAACACTTTTTCTCACAGAGAGTTGTGAGTCTGTGGAATTCTCTGCCTCAGAGGGCGGTGGAGGCCGGTTCTCTGGATACTTTCAAGAGAGAGCTAGATAGGGCTCTTAAAAATAGCAGAGTCAGGGGATATGGGGAGAAGGCAGGAACGGGGTACTGATTGTGAATGATCAGCCATGATCACATTGAATGGCGGTGCTGGCTCAAAGGGCTGAATGGCCTACTCCTGCACCTATTGTCTATTGTCTATGTCCTCTGGTTCTTAATTCGCCTATCCTAGGTAAAAGACTCATACTTTATACCCACTCCTATTTCATGACTGATGACATATTCTGTGGATTCCACATTTTGTCACATAGACCATTCTTGACTCTGGTGTTAATAACACAGGTGCAGGAGCAGGCCGCATCCACCCACTTGAAACTCTACAATCTTTATGTGATCAAGGAATTTCCTTGCACTTTTGGGTCGGGACCCTTCCTCAGACACAGTTACGCGGGACAGATACAATAATAACATGACAATAAACTAATCTGAATCTATCAATATCAATATCAGTTTTATTCGTCACATTGTGACATGAACAAGTGAAATGAATTTGCCAGCAGCGGTACAATGAAAAAGAACACACAAAAACACAATATAAATTTAACACAAACATCCACCACAGCATTCATCACTGGTTTTGGCCAGTCTGGCCAGTCCTCCTCCATTTTTTCCCCCGTGGTCGGGACCTCAACCCTCCGCAGCCGTCGCTGCGGGCATCCAGAAGTTCAGACAAGGCATAAAGTCTGATAAAGTCTGGATCGACCGCTGAAGCCCCGGGCGCTTCTCCGGGAAAGGCCGCCCGATCCTCGATCTTAGGCCACGGGGGAGGCGGCATGGAAAAAGTCGCCTCTCCGTGGAGGAGGCGACAGAAGTGGTTTCCCCCTTACCTCCTCACACCACCCCCCACACAAGACACACAGAGAGACATTAAAAACACCCATTAAAACACACTAAAAAAATTGAAAAAACGAACATGCTGCTGGCACTCAGAATCTACTCAGTCTATCTCTGACACCTCTCTCCCCTTTCTTGATCTCTCCATCTCCATCACAGGGGCCATCCGACTACGGACTGAAGTTTACTACGGACCCACGTACTCCCACAGATATCTGGAGTACACATACTCACACCCTGCCTCATGCAGAGATGCATTCACCCAGAGGATTGAACTGGAAGCAGGTTGTGTACAAGAAAAAACTGCAGATGTTAATTTAAATCGAAGGTAGACACAAAATGCTGGAGTAACTCAGCGGGTGAGGCAGCATCCCTAGAGAGAAGGAATGGGCGACGTTTCGGGTCGAGACCCTTCCTCAGAACAAAGATACTCGTATCTTTGCTTCAGGCTGATGTCAGGGGAGGGGGCGGGACAAAGATAGAATGTAGTCGGAGACAGTAAGACTGGTGGGAGAACTGTGAAGGGGGAGTGGATGGAGAGAGAAAGCAAGGGCTATCTGAAGTTAGAGAAGTCAATGTTCATACCGCTGGGGTGTAAACTGCCCAAGCGGAATATGAGGTGCTGCTCCTCCAATTTGCACTGGGCCTCACTCTGATAATGTAGGAGGCTCAGGACAGGAAGGTCAGATTGGGAATGGGAGGGGGAGTTGAAGTGCTGAGCCATCGGGAGATCAGGTAAGTTAAGATAATATAAATGCAATACCATGCACACCAGTAGCTGCAGCGCTAATGCACAATATGCAGTGCAATATGAACCAGTTGCAGCAGGTCATTACACACCAATGCAGTGCAATACACACCACCACCAGCTCCAATGCGGTGCAATGGATAACAGTGATGGCAGCATCAATCCACACCAGTTGCAGCTGCGCCAATGCACGCCACTGAAGCAGCTCTAATGCACGTCAAATGCAGTGCAACGCAGCAGTGCCAATGCACTGGTGTGCACCGAATACAGAGCAATGTTGACCTGTGGCAGCAGTGCCAATGCATACCATGTTGGCAATGCACATCAATACAGTGCAATGCACACCCGTTGCAGTGGCACCAATGCACACCTATGTAGAACAATGCATACCTGTTGTAGCAACGAATGCGGTGCAACACACACCAATGCAAAGTAATGCACACCAGTTGCAGCAGCACCTATGTACACCAAATGCAGTGCAATGCACACCAGTTGCAGTAGCGCCAATGTACACTAATGCAGTGCAATGCATATCATTGCAGTGCCATGTACACTAGTCGCGGCATGTCAATGCACACTAGTTGCAGTAGTGCCAATGCACACCAATGCGGTGCAATGCACACCAGTTGCAGCAGCACCTATGTACACCAATGCAGAACAATGCACACCAGTTGCAGTAGAGCCAATGTAGACTAATGCAGTGCAATGCACATCAATGCAGTGCCCTGCACACCAGTTGCGTTATGTCAATGCACACTAATGCAGTGCAATGCACACCAGTTGCGGCATGTCAATGCACACTAATACAGTGCAATGCACACCAGTTGCAGTAGCGCCAATGCGGTGCGATGCACACCAGTTACAGCATTTCAATACACACTGATGCAGTGCAATGCAGCGCAAATACAGCGCAATGCACACCAGTTGCAGCAGTGCCAATGCACACCAGTTGCAGCAGCGCCGGTCAACCACAGCGCCCTCCCCGTGTTGGGGAACGGGCCGATCCCCGCGGCGAGGGCAGTCAGCTGTCAATCACCGAGGGGCGGAGCCAAGGCCGCATATATGACAGAGCCGCATCCAATCAGCGTCCGCGGGGATGGGAGCCAATGAGGCGTGGGCGGAGGCGGGACAAGTGAGCAGCCAATGAGGAGCGGGAAGAGGCGGGATCAACGCCGGAGGGGCGGGCAGCCAATCAGAGTGCGCGGGAGGCGAGACTGATGCGACCGACAACCAATGAAAGCGAGCAGGAGGCGGGGATTGACGAGAGGATCGGCCAATGAGAGCGGGCGGGAGGCGGGACGACGGGGAGAAGCGGCCAATGAGGTGGCGGGGGGCGGGCCTGGCCGCTTTCATAGGGCGCTGAGCGAAGGGAGCTGCTGCAGTGCAGCTGCGGGCGGCGGAGGGAGAGGAGGGGAGCGGAGTGGAGCTGCGCTGGAGGCCGGCGGTGGCGGCCCGGCAACCCACCCACCCACCCAGGCCCATCGCCCTCACCCTCACCGCCCACTACTTCACACACACACACATACACCCGGCGCCAAGGGCCGACACGGACAACAGCAACAGCGACGGACAGGCCCGCGGCCGCCCTCCATACCTCCGCCTGACCACCGGCCCGCTCCCTGGCAACCGCCCGGCTCCCTAGCAACCGCCGGCGGGCCGCGGCTCGCGCTGCTGCTGCTGCTCCTTCTGCAGCCGGGCAGTGCGTGCGTGCAACCCCCACACACACACACACACACTCTGCATCTCTCTCTCTCTCTATATATATATATATGCATCCCCTTTAAAGCAGCGAACCACCACCACCACCAGCAGCAGTCAGCATGTTGTCCGTGAGGATTGTCACCGCCGATTACTACATGTGCAACCCGCTGCCCGGGCTGGATGTTTGCTACTCGGAGTTCAGGCAGGCCGGGGTGAGCAGGGTGCCCGTGGTCCGGATCTTCGGGCCGACACCTGCAGGTAAGGTGGTCTTGTGTGTGTGTGTGTGGCAGCTTTCATGTGTGTTGAAATGCTTTAGCACTGCAGTGGTTCTCTCTCTCTCTTCACCCCGCTGGGGGCTGCAAACGGGCTTGCCATTTTGTGAAGTCCTCGCTGTGTAAAAAAACACACACACACACAGGCAGCCATGAAGCTGTTATAGTCAGTGTGTAATATCTGCATTAAGCAACTAATGCACATGTTTAACGTGTTCATACAATAGTGTACATGTTTAATGTGTGCATGCAATAGTGCACACGTTTAATGGGTACGTGCAATAGTGCACACGTTTAGTGTGCATGCTTTAATGCACATGTTTAATGCGTGTACTAATGCACTTTTAATGTATGTCTGGACGCTCCTTGATATGTGCATCCTTCATATATGTTCATCCCTCTATATCTTCTGATGTCGATGGAGATTTCATGCTGTCATTCTATTTACTGATTAGATTTGTGTATTCTATTCAGCAGCTCATTAGGGATAAAATCGTCTTGATTTTTTTTTCCTTTTTCTCTTCCCCCCCCCCCCCCTCTCTCCTATCCGCCGGGGAAGGAGGGAATTGAGCATATCTTTTATTAATTGTGCAGAAAAATCTCTCCGTCCCCAATCACCGTGTTGTAATTATCGCGCAGAACCGTCCCCAATGTTCAGTTGAAACCTTTACCAACCTTGAGGGAGACAGAACTAGCTGTATTCACAGAGTAACCGGATCTCAAGTGGTAATAAAATCTAAGGTAGCCATGCTCTCTGTAATGCACCAAAAAGGGACCAATTGAGGTGTAGTTTTTGTTAACAGATTTTCACCATCTTTTATGTTTTAATTAGCTTTTATTTGCATACTGTAATAAGTGACTTCAATTGTCATGTTTACTCGGTAGCTGTCAGAATATATTTTGCTCATCAAAGCCTGGTAGTTAAAAATTGGACTGTTCTTCAGTTGTAGATATTAGTGGTACGTTTACTACCACTTTCAGTTTCCAAATCTCTCAGCAAACTTTTATTTTTTATATTATCTGTGAAGATTATTGAAGTGTTATATTCCTTATTGATCTTCTTGGACAGTTAGAAGGATGAGAGGTGTTCTTATATAAACATCCCTGTAAAATTCTTAAAAGATTGGAGAGACTAGATGCGGGAAAAATGTTCCAGATGTTGGGGGAGTTCAGAACCAGGGGTCACAGTTTAGGAATATGGGGTAGGCCATTTAGGACTGAGATGAGGAAAAACTTCTTCACCCAGAGAGCTGTGAATCTGTGGAATTCTCTGCCACAGAAGGCAGTGGAGGCCAATTCACTGGATGTTTTCAAGAGAGTTAAATTTAGCTCTTGGGGCTAAAAGAATCAAGGGATGTGGAGAAAATACGGGAATAGGGTACTGATTTTATATGATCTGCCATGATCGTATTGAATAGAGGTGGTGGCTCGAAGGGCCTACTCCTGCACATATGTTTCTATATGTAATGAATGGCTTATGGAATAACTTTATGAAAACTAAATTAACATCTTGGTGTAGTGATCCTTTCTTCTGTGTTCGAATCGGGCCATTTGACCCATCAAGTCTACTCCACTATCCATCATGGCTGATCTATCTTTCCCTCTCAACCCCATTCTCCTGCCTTCTCCTCATAACCCCTGACATCTGTACTCATTGAGAATCTATCTCTGCCTTAAAAATATCCATTGACTTGGCCTCCACGGCCTTCTGTGGCAATGAATTCCACCGATTCACCACCCTCTGACTAAAGATATTCCTCCTTATTTCCTTTCTTTATTTAAATCTTTTTATTTGAATTTCACAGCAATTTGCATACATACAATGATAACAGACAGTGACAGTCAAGGCATAATTGTGCAACAGTATGTAAGCGACCCTCAAAGCCCTTACCCTTACCCACCTTCAACCCACCCGAATCAGGTCGGAACCAAACGGGGACAAACAACACTCACATACATACACATCCACACAAATATGGTAAGATAAACGAAACAAAAAGTACTAAAAAAAAAAGAGAAAAAAAAGGGGGTCACTAATAACAGTAAATAAGTAAGTAATTAAATAAATAAGTGTGGGGAGGGGGGGGGGGTTAAGGGGAGAGCAGCTGCAGTAGAGCAGAACAATGGTGGAGAGCACTCAGTCCTCTTCCGAGTCCGGGGACAAGTTGAGAGAGTTAACAAGTTCCAAGAAAGGGTTCCATGTATCTAGGAATGTCTTGGTAGAGCCTTTGAGAGAGAACCTAAGTTTTTCAAGCTTTAAATTGTAAAGCACCTCCTTAATCCAGCGGGTGTGTGTCGGGGGACAGGTGAGCCTCCAGTTAAGCAAGATCAGTCTCCGGGCTAGCAAGGTTGTAGGTTGGTGTTGGGAGGGGCACTGAAAATGGCTGACAGTGGGTTCGGAGGAATTTCCTTTCTAATGGTTCGTACTATGTATGAGATAAACCTGCTTACTACAATCTCTTTCATATTTAGTATCATTGACTTTAATTTTTATAAAACTAGTCATTAGTAGTTAATTTTACAACATAAATGTTCAGATCACCAAAATGATTACTAACATTCAGCTGACATTAAGTATTGCATTGCATACTCTTTTTCAAAAGAGTTTAGTTGTGTAATTGCTACCATTTTCTGTATCAAATTTCAGGGCAGATATTAGTTTTCAATGAATTAAAAGTTAAGGAAGGGACTCAAAAAATTTTGGGACTCTGCTGTAGAAGACAAGATAGTCTCATTGTGAAATATGTGCAGGAAAGAACTGCAGATGCTGGTTTAAATCGAAGGAAGACACAAATGCTGGAGTAACTCAGCGATACAGGCTGCACCTCAGAAGAGAAGGAATGGGTTGTGTTTCGGGTCGAGATCCTCCTTCGTGCTTTCAGTCTATTTTGGAGATTTGCTCATGTGGACAATGATGTTGATTTTAAAATGTAGCTTGGCTAAGAGCATTTTAGATTGCAGTTTCTTCTTGAATTCTGTGCTTGTTTGAGGCATTTGCTTAATCTCTTAAAACTATTTGAACTTGTGAGTTTGCTGGTTGGTGTCACACGTGCGTGTGTTTTGAATTGGCAGCTGGTGTGAAAGTCGCTTCATACAGAGTCATACAGAATGTAAACAAGCCCTTCAGCCCAACTTGCCCACGCCGACCAAGATGCCCCATCTGCACTAGTTTGAACAGCCCGTGTTTGGCCCATGACCCTCTAAAACTATCCTATCCATGTACCGGCCTTTAAATATGGTGATAGTACCTGCCTCAACTACCTTCTCCAGCAGCTCGTTCCAAATACTCGCCACCCTTTGTGTAAAAAAAATAAATGGTGCCCCTCGGGTTCCTATTAAATCGTTCTCTCACCTTAAATCTACGTCCTATGGTTCTAGATTTCCCCTACTCTGGGCAAAAGAGTATGCTATCTATTCCTCTCATGATTTTGTACACCACTATAAGATCACCCCTCATCCTCCTGCGTTCCACGCAATAAAGTCTTAACCTGCTCAAATGCTCCCTATAGCTCGGTCCCTTGAATCCTGACTAGAAGTGACAGTGTAGCTGAAGACTTCATATTGTTGCTAACATGTTCTCTATTTCTTGGCCAATAAATTTATGCCCACCCACCTCCGACAACTAGCTTTTAAAGCACATTAAGTATGTATTATATTGTGACTAAAGCACGTTTTTATTTGTGTGAGTGTGCTTTAGGGCTTTTAAGACAGTTGAAAAATAATCTTTTCGCTTGTTTCAAACAAGGTCATCTTGTCACTTTAGCAGCAGTTAATTTGGTTATCTGACTAAATGTTGATGTAAACATTATTTTCTGCCCAAAATGGATTGAATGAATGTTCAGCTCGCTGGTTGCTTCTGTTGAATAAATTAGGTTTGGTTCTGAGATACAGTGTGGAAAATCTCCCTTCAGTTCACTGAGTCCACGCCAACCGACGATCACCCATTCACGCTGATTCTATGATGTCCCACTTTCTCATCCTCTCCCATAGAAACATAGAAATTAGGTGCAGGAGTAGGCCATTCGGCCCTTCGAGCCTGCACCGCCATTCAATATGATCATGGCTGATCATCCAACTCAGTATCCTGTACCTGCCTTCTCTCCATACCCTCTGATCCCCTTAGCCACAAGGGCCACATCTAACTCCCTCTTAAATATAGCCAATGAACTGGCCTCGACTACCCTCTGTGGCAGAGAGTTCCAGAGATTCACCACTCTCTGTGTGAAAAAAGTTCTTCTCATCTCGGTTTTAAAGGATTTCCCCCTTATCCTTAAGCTGTGACCCCTTGTCCTGGACTTCCCCAACACCCGAGGGGGCAATTCAGAGGACAATTGTCCAACAAACCTGTGCGTCTTTGGGATGTGGGAGGAAACCGCACCACCCAGAGAAAACCCAGACGTCACAGGGAGAACGTGTAAACTCTACACAGACAGAACCCGAAGTCCAGATCGAACCTTGGTCTCAGGTGCCATGAGGCTGTTGCTCTACCAGCTGTACCACCCAAAACTGTTAGGCTTTACGTTTATGCATTTTAGTTTGACTTGTTGGAAAGGAGTATGATGACCAGGTAGTTTTTCTTTTCCTGATTGTATAATTTAATTGTCACCCTTTCATCAATTTTTTATCTTTTGACTAAGTGTTTTTATTTCCTTTGTTTAGCTTCTAATGTTGAGATTTGAACTGTTTTCTCATTTTAACTGTTGAACATCTGAAACTTAAAAAATAATTTTGGGCAGTCTCACAACCATATGGTAATCATGCAACCCCAGATCACGTAATGAAGGAAGTTGCGAAACTAAATTCAAAGACCGTTGCAAAGAAGTGGGGGAAAAGAGCATGCATGTCAGTTGTGCAAGTCAAACATAATTACAGTACAAAACACAAAGTGCTGTAAAAACTCGTAGGGAGAATTGACATAGGACGTTTTGGGGCAGGATCCTTCTTCAGACTCTTATAATTGCTAACTACTGTCCCCAAATATCAATACAGAATTGGGTCACTGTAAAAATAATTAAGGGAAAATATATTCCTAGTCCATTGTAAACACATTTTGTAAATGAACGTGGAGGCTTTGGAAACCGTGCAAGGGTGGTTTACCAATTATGCCTGGATTAGAGGGTATTAGCTACATGCAGAGGTTGGAGAAACCTGGATTGCTTAGAACACTGCAGGTTGAGGGGAGATCTGAGAGAAATATATATAAAATTGAGAGGCAAAGATAGGGGGCGCAGTCATACCTTTTTCTCCAAGGTGGAAATGTCAAAGACTATAGGATATAACTTTAAGGTGTGAAGGGGAGGGGGAAGTCTAAAGGAGATGTGTGGGGCAAGTATTGTGTTGGGCAGAGGTGGTGGGTGCCTGGATCATGCTTGCAGGGGAGGTGGTGGTGGAGGTAAATATAATGGTGGCATTCAAGAGGCCTTTAGATAAGCACATGGATATGCAGAGAATGGAGATGTATGGATCATGTGCAGGCAGAAGAGATTAGTTTATCGTTGCATCATGTTTGGCACAGATATTGTGAGCTGAAGGATCTGTCCTTGTGCAGTAGTATTCACTGTATAATAGTGCTGGAATAATTCATTGGAACAGGCAGCATCTGGAGTGGGAATGGACTGACGACAGAACCCTAAATTGGTCATTACTGTGTCTCCAAATATGATCACTGTTTCTGTTTTATTTTATATGAAGGGAAATTCCTGGTCAATTGTTAATGAACTTTATAAATAATTTAATTTGTCACTTGAACAAACTTCACTGTGAAGTTTGAACTTTGTCCCTATCCAGCTCATGCCCTCCCCGAGTTTGAGTAATTCAACACACCCCTGCCAACGGTGGGCTATGGAACATTCAAGGGCCTGGCTTGTTCAAAGATGCACCTTGTTTAGAGATAAGGAATGGAAACGGGCCCTTCGCCCACCGAGTCCGCATCGGCCATCGACCCCCGCACACTAGCACTATCCTACACACACTAGGGACAATTTACTATTATACCAAGCCAATTAACCTACATACCTGTGCGCCTTTGGAGTGTGGGAGGAAACCTGAGCACCCAGAGAAAACCCGCACGGTCACAAGGAGAGTGCACAAACTTGGTACAGACCATGCTGTATTCAACATAAGGTTGATAGTATGTCATGTGTAAGAAGGAACTGCAGATGCTGGTTTAAATCGAAGATGGACACAAAGTGCTGGAGTAACTCAGCGGGCAGGCAGCAACTCTGGAGAGAAGGAATGAGTGAAATTTCAGGTCCAGACCCTTCAGACTGATAGTATGTCGTAGTGTATTGCAGGGCACTTGTCAAAAATCTTTGTGGAGAGATCATTATTAACAAACGCAAAGTGCCAAACAACCATTTTTCATTTTTTGTATTTTGAATATTATTAGGAATAGCTTGGGTAGACTCAGTTGCTTGCCCAGAGTTGGGGAATTGAGATCCAGAGGACATGGGTTTAAGTTGAAGGGGAAAATATTTAATAGGAATGTGAGGACTATCTTTTTTGTGCATTGGGTGGTGAGTGTATGGAACAAGCTGTCAGAGGAGGTAGTTGAGGCAGGTACCATCGCAAAGTTGAAGAAACATTTAGACAGGTACATGGATGGGTTTAGAGGGATATGGGTCAAACTGATCTAGTGTAGATGGGATAAGTTGGTCAGTGTGGCAAGTTGGGCCGAAAGGCCTATTTCCATGCTGTATGTCCTTACTTCCCTACTTGATTTGGCAATAGTTTAAACAAACTGATCTCTACATACCTTGATTCTATCCTATACCCCCCCCATGTCCAATCCCTTACAACCCACATCGGAGGCACTGCACACATCCTTCAACACTTTGACTTCCAGTTGCTAGGCCCCCAAGCATGAATATTACCACGGATTATATCAAATCCCTTTATCCCTCACACCTCATCCCTCAAGGCTCTCCATTTCTTCCTTGAACAGACCTAACCAATTTCCATCCACTAACACTCTCTGCCTGGCGGAACTTGTCATCGCCCTCAACCTGAGAGCACTATCTACCACTTTGTTGATGCTCGGACTATCCTCGATCGGACTTTGCTGACTTTACCCTGCATTAAAACTTATTCCCTTATGTAATTATATACTGTAAATGGCTGGATTGTAATTATGCATTGTCTTTCCGCTGACTGGTTAGCACACAACAAAAGTTCAGTAAATTAAGCTGTTGCTTGTTGGATAATTTTGACTACTCCCACTTTCTCCAAGTAAAAGTTGTAGCCATGGGCACTCGCTTGGCACCAGCTATGCCTGCCTTTTTGTTGGTTCAAGTTCAAGTGAGTTTATTGTCATGTGTCTCTGTATACCTGTATAGGACAATAAAATTCTTGCTTTGCTTCAGCACACAGAACATAGTAGACATTTACTACAAACAGATAAGTGTGTCCATATACCATAATATAAATATATACACACATGAATAAATAAACTGATAAAGTGCAAATAACAGATAATGGGTTATTAATAATCAGAGTTTGTCCGAGCTAGGTTTAATAGCCTGATGGCTGTGGGGAAGTAGCTATTCCTGAACCTGGTTATTGCAGTCTTCAGGCTCTTGTACCTTCTACCTGAAGGTAGCAGGGAGATGAGTGTGTGGCCAGTATGGTGTGGGTCTTTGATGATACTGCCAGCCTTTTTGAGGCAGCGACTGCGATAAATCCCCTTGATGGAAGGAAGGTCAGAGCCGATGGACTGGGCAGTGTTTACTACTTTTTGTAGTCTTTTCCTCTCCAGGGCGCTCAAATTGCCGAACCAAGCCACGATGCAACCGGTCAGCATGCTCTCTACTGTGCAGCTGTAGAAGTTAGAGAGAGTCCTCCTTGACAAACCGACTCTCCGTAATCTTCTCAGGAGGTAGAGGCGCTGATGAGCTTTCTTGATAATTGCATTAGTGTTCTCGGACCAGGAAAGATCTTCAGAGATGTGCACGACCAGGAATTTGAAGCTCTTGACCCTTTCAACCATCGACCCGTTGATATAAATGGGGTTGTGGGTCCCCCTCCTACTCCTTCCAAAGTCCACAATCAATTCCTTGGTTTTGCTGGTGTTGAGGGCCAGGTTATTGCGCTGGCATCATATGGACAGTTGCTCGATCTCTCTTCTATACTCTGACTCATCCCCATCAGTGATACGTCCCACAACAGTGGTGTCGTCAGCGAACTTGATGTGGAGTTCGCACTGTGACTGACTACGCAGTCATGAGTATAGAGTGAGTACAGCAGGGGGCTGAGCACGCAGCCTTGAGGTTCTCCCGTGCTGATTGTTATCGAGGCTGACACATTTCCACCAATACGAGCAGACTGGTTTGTGAATGAGGAAGTCGAGGATCCAATTGCAGAGGGATGCGCAGAGACCCAGTTCTGCAAGTTTGGTCACCAGCTTGAAGTGGACGATTGTGTTAAATGCCGAGCTGTAATCGATGAATAACAGCTTGACATATGAGGTTTTGTTGCCCAAGTGGTCCAGAGCGGAGTGGAGGGCCAGTGAGATCGTATCCACCGTTGATCTGTTGTGGCGGTAAGCGAACTGCAGTGGGTCCAGGTTTTTGTCGAGGTAGGAGTTGATTTGCTACATGATCAACCTCTCAAAGCACTTCATCACCACCAGCGTTAGTGCCACTGGTCGACAGTCATTGAGGCACGTCACCTTACTCTTCTTGGACACTGGTATAATTGATGCCCTTTTAAACGAACAGTCCTTGTTCCAGACGTATACTGGCCCTAACCCCAACTCTTTCTCTACTACATCGACAACTGCCTCGGGGCTGCCTCCTGCAACCATGCAGAACTCATCCACTAACTTCTATCTTGCCTTCAGATTCACCTGGATTATCTCTGACCTTTCTCTCCCCTCTCTTAATCTCTCTGTCTCCATCACAGTGGGCAGACTATCGACTGACGTCTACTACAAACCTACCGACTCCCAACAGTTACCTGGACTACACTTCCTCCTACGCTGCCTCTCCTCTGTGTCCTGTAGTTCTGCTCTCATTCCAGCTCGCCCCAGATGTCCACCTTTCACTCCACCAGCCGCCACATGTAACAAGTGTCCCTATACCTCCTTCCTCTACTCCATCCAGGGACCCAAGAACTCCTTCCAGGTGAGACAGGAGTTCACGTGCACCTCGTCTAACCTAATATGGTATTCCCAATGTAGGCTTCCGTACATCGGCGAGACCAAGCGCAGACTAGGCGACCGTTTCGCTGAATACTTGCTTTTAGTCTGCCATGGCGGACTTGATCTCTCAGTTGCTGAAGTCCCCTTTCTATTCCCACGCTGACCTTTCTGTCCTGGCCTCCTCCATTGTCAGAGTGAGGCCGCACGTAAACTGGACGAACAGCACCTCGTATTCCGCTCGGGTAGCTTACAACCCAATAACCCCCCCACCAACTAACTTCTCAGTTCACAGCTATGTATCCCTGTTGGGCTCACACCTGCCTCTATCCAACTATTTGCCTATCAGGGAACCCCCTAGCCTGTGGTCATCTGTTGCCGGCCCTGATTTGACCTGTCTTTTTTGCTTCCAGTTTTTCCCCCTGTTCTGCCTACTACAAACTGACGAAGGCACCCGACCCCAAAACGCCATCAGTCCATTTTATCCAGAGATGCTGCCTGGCATGCTGAGCTACTCCAGCACTTTGTCTATCTTTTGGTACAAAACCAATGGTTTGATGCTGCTTTATCTGTCACATGGGCAACTGCACAGTGAAATTCCATTTGTATATTTACACATGCGGGCACCGCCATGTTTTGGTGTCATCTCTAAAGTCCGATCCGGCAACCAGCTCGGTCGACTGGAGCAGTTCCCCATCTAGGTGAGTCCGAACCTTCCTCCCTTGCCTTCGACCGGATAGGCCTGCGAACCGCCATCTTTGTGTCCCGTGGGCACCTCCTGCGCTGGAGGCATTACCCGTGTTCGCCCTCCTACTACATCTGCAGTTCCTTGTTATTACATACAGGCAACAGTTACCTGTACTAGTCCCCCCGCCCCCGTGATACCACTGAGCCAAGTGGTCCGATGCCATCTTGCTGCCTCCATGCCACCTCATTTTTCTCTTCAACTCATCCCACACCAGTCCTTTTCCATGCGTTTTCACTCCTTAACCACTTGCTCAGTACACATCTCTGTTCCTGCTGAAGGCTGCCTCTTAGTATACCAGAGCTGCTATCATCCATCCCTCGTGGAATGACCAACTGCTTACAGAGATGTGTCAAGTTACTTAATCTCAGCAAACTGCGCCAAGCCAGATTTTGCTCTGAGAAACATCTACTCCGTCAATTTGAAATGCAAATCTCTTTACCCATAGTCCTGTAACTATCACTAAAGTATTGCCCTTTTTTTTTTATAAAAACAACTGCCCTCTTTTCTTTCCATAACATAAGACATAGGTGCAAATTAGGCCATTCAGCCCATCAATGCTTTCCCATTCGATCATGGTTGATCTTTATTTCTTTCTCAACCCCATTCTCCTGCTTTCTCCCCGTAAGCTTTGACGCTCTTACTAATCCTTGTCGAATTTCTTCACCAAAAATTGGGCAGTTAACTGTCTGTCTGCCTGTAGACATCATAACTTATTTTCTTGCATCAATAAGCTGCACTTATTTGCTGAAATTGCCACCTTCTGTTAATTAGTAATACCAGTGATTGTACATGCCAGGGCTGTAACAAAACTAGCCTTTGTTTGATCCAAACTGGATCTTTTGCCTCTCGTTCATTCCCAGTACCTTTCCAGTCTTGAGATAAAGTTGATAAGGTGGTCAACAACTGTTGACTTTCATCTCATTTTGCAGTTGACAAGTGTAAGTACCGTATTTCCTGGCAATGAAGACACACCTGTGTCGAAGACGCACCCCAAATTTTGAAAAAAGGTTGGCGGGACAGGATGAAGGGTTTGGTTTAGCCCAGGGGCTGGCAACATCGCCTGCGTGCCCCGGGACTGGCTGCAGTTCCCAGATCCCTCGTGTCGCCGGGACTGGCTGCAGTTCCCAGATCCCTTCACAGTCCCCAGGAGACTGGCTGTCAGTTCCCAGGTCGCCTGGAGCCCAAGGACTGGCTGTAGCGCCCTGTAACTCCCATTCGCATGCCCCAGTAGAGAGAGATCGAGACCCGGGATGGAACGCCCACTTCTGCCTCAGTAGCTACCCGCCAACCACCACCTCCACCGGTTCACCTGATGCGAATGACACCGGTGGCGGCCGGTTCCGCGGTCCTGAGCCCGCGGGCGCTCGCAGGACCCCGAGCTACTTCCTCCCTCGCCACAATGCGGTGGCCGCCGCCCTGAGCGGTGAAGCAGTTTTGCTGGCATGAGCCCCGGCCCCCCCTTCTCAACGCTCCTGCCATCCTCGCAACTTTACACCCCTGTCTACCCGGGCCAGGCTTCCCCACAACGCGGTGAAAGATAACTCTTACCTCTCCCCCCTCCAGCAGCGCTGTCCACTTTTACAGCTGCTGCCCATCAGGCTGCTAGCATCGTTCTTAATGTTGCTGTACTGAGGGATAGCCAAGTATCTTTCTTGGCTAACAACCTAACCTTCGGCCTCCGAGATGCAGGCAAAATGTTATGCCTTCTTTTTGGGTAAAAAATGGCGTCTTCATTGCCGGGAAATCCGGTAGTTGGAATTCGGCATTTGTTTCAGTTAGTAACAATATATATAAAACATTAGGATGTCAACTTCTTAGATGTAAACAAGATAATATGTGCTCCACATGTATTTTACCTTGGCAGTGGGTCAAAGCTTTGCATTTATTTTTATCTCTGTTTGCAGGCAGCAAATGAAAGTCTGCCAGGGAACTTTTTTGACTATCTAATACCAGAGATATAGGCCAGACAATATCTGTATAAATCAAAGGTAGACACAAAATGTTGGAGTAACTCAGCGGGACAGGCAGCATCTCTGGAGAGAAGGAGTGGGTGACGTTTCGGATGGAGACCCTTCGACACGAAATGTCACCCATTCCTTCTCTCCAGAGATGCTGCCTGTCCCGCTGAATTACTCCAACATTTTGTGTCTACCTTCGATTTAAACCAGCATCTGCAGTTCTTTCCTACAGACAATATCTGCTTAAGACTGATCAATGTCTATTTAAGACTTGTTGTCTACAGAAAGCTGATTCTAAGGCCAAAGTGTTTCAGTTTACATGGTAAAATGTTTGTGATGTTTTCTGTCAACAAACAAGCACCCTAGAGGTGGCACAATGACGCAGTTGATAGAGCTGCTGCCTCATAGCGTCAGAGACCTGGGTTTAATCCAGACTACAGGCGCTGTCACTATGGAGTTTCCACAGGTCTCTCTGTGACAGTGTGGTTTTCCTCCAGGAGTTCCGGTTTCCTCCCACTTCCCAAAGACATGTGGGTTTGTAGGTTAATTGGCTTCTGTAAATTGTCCCTAGTGTGTAGGGAGTAGTTGAGAAAATGGAATTACATAGACCTAGTGTGAACGGGTGATCACTGGTCAGAGTGGACTCGGGCGGGCTGAAGGGTCCGTTTCCATACTGTATCTCTAAACTATGATGTTCTCCAGAGCTCTAGGCTTGTAGGTTAACTTGTCTCTGTAAAATGCCCTGAGTGTGAGGGAGTAGATGAGAAAGTGGGGTAACGTAGAACTGGTGTGAACGGGTGATTGGTGGTCTGTGTGTACGGTGAGCTGAAATGCCTGTTTTTTTTATGGGCCTGTCCCACTTAGCCAACTACAGGAGACTATGTGGTCGCCAGGGTGTCTCCTGTATGGTCGTGAGAGGTCTCCTCAGTCGCCCAAATAGTCGTAGCGTCTTTCTGGTCGTGACAGTGGCGACCTTGGGTTTGACGCCAAATGAGTGTAGCTTGACGTAGGTGCTGTCGTAGGTTGTCGCCAGGTGACGTAATGTAGGCAGTCGTCAGGATGTCATTGGTTGTCGACAGGATGTCGTAGATTGTCGCCGGTGCTGACTTTGGTGAGTTTCAATGTCCTATTCGCCGACCGTAGCCTAAAAAAAACCGCTGAAGTGCGACAGGCCCATTAGTCCAGTCGCCGTTTTGTTCGGCGACCTGCTACGATTATGATGGTTGCTGAAAAAATCGGGGACAGTTACACTACACTATCTTTCAATCAATCCGACCAATTGCTGCTGCACATTCCACTCAAGCATCAAGAAAGGCTTGTCGACACTGAGAACATCTGTTGCCTTTAGGTGTAGATGCTCAATAATAATACGGGAAGGAATGCAGCACCACTGCGAACTTCGTAACTGCCTGCCCCATGACACTAATTTGCTGAAGAATGCTTGGTTTACTTTGCCCCAGAAAAGTGGAACAAGTTAGAGCTGAATCCCGGAGATGAGAGTGCTGATCCTTGATACTGGGAGGCATTTGTCTAAGTCGTCAAGGAGCATTCCTAAAATCTGAAGTGAATGGAAATGCAAAAGTGAACATTCTCACTGTCTGAAAACCATCTTGGTAAATAATGCTAGGCGAACAGTCATCTGCATCGGAAGACATTAGTGAAGCTTCCTAGAGTGGCGTCCTAGTCCTGACCATTGTTAGTACTTCACCAGTGATCTCTCCATCATAAGATTGGAACTCTTAAGCAGTTTGCTGATTACTGTTTTAGTCTTCGGCAATGGGCGAACAAAGCAGCTCCTAACAAAGCCGTCCATTTTGGCAGTGGGTAGTGAAAATATAGGCAGTGACAAATGAGCTGCCATGTGGCTGTTCTCTTTCCACACCTTACATTGACATTCGGGTATTCATGCCTGTTAAACCCCTGTCCCACTGTACGAGTTCATTCAAAGGTTTCTCCTGAGTTTGCCCTGATTCGAACTCGGAGATTTACGGTAATGGCCGCTCGTTGATACTCGGGGCTGTTGTGGACATTTTTCAACATGTTGAAAAATCTTCACGCGTCTTCCTGAGCTTACCGCGTTTCCCGAGTATCTGATATTAGCATTACGAGCCGCTAAGAGACGTCCCCGAGCTCCGATGTACCCGCTACGTTCATTCTACACTTGAATGAACTTGTACAGTGGGACAGGGCCGTTATCAGGCAACTGATGGTCCTCACCAGCTAGAATGTGGTGGAGACCTTTGAACTATCTTTAATTGGACTTCAATGTTATATCCTGCTCTAAATGTCGTACCTTTTATCTGTGCATAGTGGGTGGCTTGATTGTATCCATATATAGTGTTGGACTGGATAGTCGGCAAACAAAAGCCTTTCACATGAAAATGTGAACATGTACACATGACAATATAATAAACTAAATGTTCAGCAGGATAAACAACCCAAAGTCAGCTTCCTCTCCCAGGTTAAGTCCCAGCACTGTATAATTACATTCATTCACCTCCAATCACTTGGTTTAGACCATAAGACATTGGAGCAAATTAGACCATTTGACCCATCGAGTCTACTCCACCATTCCATCGTGGTTGAGGAATCTTTCCCTCTCCCCGATACCAGAGGCGCCCCCCCCCAAACGGTCTCTGTTTTTTTGACTTTTTATGTTCAGTGTGTGTAAATGTTCTCTGGTTTGTTTTATGCGGGGGGGAGAGGGTTGGGGGAAACTTTCTTTCAGTTTCCTACCTTGCCGGAGAGGCAATTATTTTCTGTATCGCGTCTCCGGCCGATCTGCTGACTACCATCGATAGAGCTGGAGGACTCCTCGGACTAACTTTGGGCCCCAACGCGGGGCGTGGACTTAACATTGGAGTCAATAGACAATAGGTGCGGGGGTAGGCCACTCGACCTTTCGAGCCAGCACCGCCATCCAATGTGATCATGGCTGATCATCCCTAATCAGTACCCCGTTCCTGCCTTCTCCCCATATCCCCTGACTCCGCTATCTTTAAGAGTCCTATCTAGCTCTCTCTTGAAAGTATCCAGAGAACCGCCCTCTGAGGCAGAGAACTCCACAGACCATATATAACCATATAACAATTCCAGCACGGAAACAGGCCATCTCGACACTTCAAGTCCGTGCCGAACACATATTCTCCCCTAGTCCCATATACCTGCGCTCAGACCATAACCCTCCATTCCTTTCCCGTCCATATAACTATCCAATTTATTTTTAAATGATAAAAACGAACCTGCCTCCACCACCTTCACTGGAAGCTCATTCCACACAGCCACCACTCTGAGTAAAGAAGTTCCCCCTCATGTTACCCCTAAACTTCTGTCCCTTAATTCTCAAGTCATGTCCCCTTGTTTGAATCTTGACTCACAACTCGCAGTGAGAAAAAGTGTTTCCTCATCTCCGTTCTAAATGGCTTACCCCTTATTCTTAAACTGTGACCCCTGGTTCTGGTCTCCCCCAACATCGGGAACATGTTTCCACTGATTGTGCCGGTGTATGGTAAGCTTTTTACTGAACTTTATACAAGATAAAGAATTTCGCTGTAACTAGATACATGAGACAATAAAGTTCATGTTCATGTGATAGGAGCAGAATTAGGCCATTCGGCCCATTGTCCACTCTGCCATTCAATCATGGATGATCTAACGCTCCCTCTCAACCCCATTCTCCTGCCTTCTCCCCATAACCCCTGACACCCGCACTAATCTATCTATCTCTGCCTTAAAAATATCCATTGACTTGGCCTCCACAGACCTCTGTGGCTATGAATTCCACAGATTCACCACCATCTGACTAAAGAAATTCCTCCTCATCTCCTTCCTAAAGGAACGTCCTTTAATTCTGAGGCTGCAACCTCTGGTCCGAGACTCTCCCACTAGTATCTCCCACTTTTAATAAATTACCAATGAACTATTAACAAGATTGTTAAGGGTTTAGACACGGTTTCTTAAACTATGGCCCTTGGTTCTGGACTCCCCCAACATCGGGAACATGTTTCCTGCCTCTAGCGTGTCCAAACCCTTAATTATCTTGTGTTTCAATAAGATACCCTCTCGTCCTTCTAGAATAAACTCCAGAGTATACAAGCCCAGCCGCTCCATTCTCTCAGCATAAGAATTAACCTTGTTAACCTACGCTGCGCTCCCTCAATAGCAATAATATCCGTTGGCTGCAGGATTCAAGATCGTCCCGTCAACGGAGGGCTCGAGGTCTCCGACCGTGGGAGAGCAAAGGGAAGAGATTTGAACTTTTTTTCACAGAGGAATGTGGAGGAGTCACTGTGGTGGATCTTTATGTTAAAATGTATTTTGTGTGTTCCGTTGCTTTTATATGTATGACTGACTTGGCAAATGAATTTCCTCGTATGTTGCAAAATATATTTGGCTAATAAAGTGTTATTGTGATTGTGATTGCTAAAGAAATCCCTCCATCTCATTTGTAAAAGAACATCCTTTTATTGAGGATAGACCCAAAATGCTGGAGTAACTCAGTGGGACAGGCAGCATCTCTGGATAAAAGAAACTGGTGACATTTTGGATCGTGGCCCTTCATCGGATTCTGAAGATTCCCACTCAGTTACTGCAGCATTTTGTGTCTATTCTAAGGAGACCCATCTTCAGACTCAACCTGAAGCGTCACCCATTCCTTCTCTCCCGAGCTGCTGCCTGTCCTGCTGAGTTACTCCAGCAATTTGTGTCTATCTTCCATTTAAACCAGCATCTGCAGTTCTGTCCTAAACATCCTTTTATTGAGGCTGTGCCCTCTGGTTCTTGAATCTCCCACTAGTAGAAACATCCTTTCCACATCTACTCAAACCAGGCATTTCACTGTTCAGTAAGTTTCAATGAGATCCCTCCCTCATCCTTCTGAACTTCAGCATGCACAGGCCCAGAGCCATCAAATGCTCGTCATATCTTAACCGAATCATCCCTGGGATCATCCTCATTATCCTCCCCCGAGCCCTCTCCAACGCCAGCACATCCCTCCTCAGATATAGGGCCCAAAATTGTTCATAGTACTTTAAATGTGTCTAATCACTGCCCTATAGAGCATTACATCTCTGCTTTTATATTCAAACCCTCTGGAAACAAATGCTAACATTGCATTTGCCTTCCTTAGTACCGATTAAACCTGTAAATTGATCTTTTGGGAATCCCGCAGCAGCACTCCTAAGTACCTTTGCACCTCTGATTTCTGAATTCTCTCCCCATTTAGAAAATAGTTTGCACCTTTATTTCAACGACCAAATTGCATGACCGCACACTTTGCTATAATGTATTCCATCTGCCACTTCTTTGCCCTCCTAATCTGTCTCAGTTCCTCTGCAAACCTCGTGATTCCACCACACCACCTACCCTTCCACCTATCTTTGTATCATTCACAAGCTTGGCCACAACGCCATCAATTCCATCATCCAACTCATTAATATATGATGTGAAGAGTAGTGGCCCCCAAGACCAACCCCTGCGGAGCGCCACCAGTCGCTGGCAGCATACAAGAAAAAAAGCCCCCTTATTGCCACTCTTTGCCTTCTGCCATTCAGCCAACCTTCTATCCATGCTAGTATCTTCCTTCTCATACCATGGGCTCATTTTGTTTAGCAAATGCCTTCTAAAAATTTAGGTCAATCATGATTTTTACTTCCTCAAAGAATTCGGAGTCAGTCGTACAGTGTGAGAACAGGCCAACATCTCAATGGGTGCTAGGTTAGGTAAGGGGGAGGTGCAGCGAGACCTGGGCATCCTTGTACACCGGTCACTGAAAGTTGGCTTACAGGTACAGCAGGCAGTGAAGAAAGCTAATGGAATGTTGGCCTTTATAACAAGAGGATTTCAGTATAGGAGTAAAGACGTTCTTCTGCAGTTGTATAGGGCTCTGGTGAGACCACATCTGGAGTATCGTGTACAGTTTTGGTCTCCTAATTTGAGGAAGGACATCCTTGTGATTGAGGCAGTGCAGCGTAGGTTCACGAGATTGATTCCTGGGATGCAGGGACTGTCATATGAGGAAAGATTGAAAAGACTGGGCTTGTATTCACTGGAGTTTAGAAGGATGAGGAGGGATTCTTATAGAAACATATAAAATTATAAAAGGACTGGACAAGCTAGATGCAGGAAAAATGTTCCCAATGTTGGGTGAGTCCAGAACCAGGGGCCACAGTCTTAGAATAAAGGGGAGGTCATTTAAGACTGAGGTGAGAACAAACTTTTTCACCCAGAGTGTTGTGAATTTATGGAATTCCCTGCCACAGACGACAGTTGAGGCCAAATCACTGGATGGATTTAAGAGAGAGTTAGATAGAGCTCGAGGGGCTAGTGGAGTCAAGTGATATGGGGAGAAGGCAGGCACGGGTTATTGATAGGGGACGATCAGCCATGATCACAATGAATGGCGGTGCTGGCTCGAAGGGCCGAATGGCCTCCTGCACCTATTTTCTATGTAACATGCCCCATCTACACTAGTCCCACCTGACTGCATTTGGCCCATATCCCTCTAAACCTGTCCTATCCTTGTACCTATCTAAATGTTTCTTAAACATTGTGATAGTACCTGCCTCAACTATCTCCTCCAGCAGCTCATTCCATACACTTACCACCCTTGGTGTTTTAAAAAAAAAGTCACCCCTCCGGCTCCTATTAAATCTTTCCCCTCTCATCTTAAACATATGTCCTCCAGTTCTCGATTTCCCCTGTTCTCGATTTCCCCTGCACTCTGTGTAAAAAAAAAACTCTTTACCTTATGTATTCCTCAGTTTTTTGTACACCTCTTTATGATCACCCCTTCCCCCCCTTACCTGCGCTAGCATGCTCAACCTCTCCTGGTTGCTCAGGCCCTCATAAATGTTTTCTGTACCCTTTCCAGCTTGCCAACATGCTTGCAGGTGAATGGTCGAAGAGCTGGCCTAGACATGCTGGAATGTCCGAAGGAAATAACATTTCCCTTTCCTGTTAGTTTGATTTTAGCTCCTGATGGGTACCCGAAAAAGGGACCACATCATCCCAATTCTGGCCTCTCTCCACTGGCTCCCTGTGCGGTTCCGAATAAATTAAAAAAGATCCTCCTCTATGTTTACAAAGCCCTTAACGGGCTTGCCCCCACCTGCATCAAAAGTCTGCTTACCCATCACACCACCTCCAGGTCCTTCAGATCGGCCGACTTGGGGTTACTGAACATCCCGCGGTCTAGGCATAAGCTCAGGGGCGACCGCGCCTTTGCGGTTGCAGCTCCCAGACTGTGGAACAGCATCCCTCTTCCCATCAGAACTGCCCCCTCCATCGACTCTTAAGTCGAGACTTAAAACTCATCTTTACTCTCAAGCCTTTTTGACGTCCTCTGAGGCAGGGCTATATGTGTGTATTTATGTATGTACTTAATCTATGAACTTAATCTATGAACCAATGTTGTATAACGTTAGTACCTCCACCAATGTAAAGCAGTTTGGCCAACGAGAGTTGTTTTTTAATTGTGCTATAGAAACAAAAATTCCCTTCAATCCTCCTTGAACCTTCTCGTTATGTCCTCTAGGTTTTGATACCCATACCATGCTGAAAGCTTTTGACTATTAAGATGGAAATCTAGTGAGAATAAGAGTAGGCTGTCCTGTGGGCTTGAGTACAAAGAATCTGGGCTGCATGAGTACATTTGACTTATCGAAACAATGTGTTATTTAAAGCTTGTTCATAATCAAATCAAAATCTAAGATCTAGGCACTGCTGGTGAATGAAGCATGTTTATTGTGGAATGGGGTGGATTAAAGGGAGAAAAGATGAAAAATGCTGCCTAACCCACTGAGTTCCTCCAGCACTTTGTGTTATTGACGTTCCAGCATCTGCAGTTTCTTGCTTCGCCAAGTTTGCTTATGTCTTTATTTTGATGGGTTTGACAATGTCATGCTTGCCATTATTATTAAATGATACATTCTCTAGGTTCCAAGAAACTGCAGTTGCTGGTGTACAAAAAAAAAAGCAGTGCTGGAGTAACTGGGTGGCATGGTGACGCAGTAGTAGAGTTGCTGCCTTGCAGCGTTAGAGACCCGGGTTCGATCCGGACTGCGGGTGCTTGTCTATACAGAGTTTGTACGTGCTCCCCGTGATCTGCGTGGGTTTTCTCCGGTTTCCTTCCACACTCCAAAAACATACAGATTTGTAGGTTCATTGGCTTGATATAATAGTAAATTGTCCCTAGTGTATAGGATAGCATTAGTGTGTGGGGATCAGTGGGCCAAAGGGCCTGTTTCCGCACTGTATCTCTAATCGAGACTATGGGTCAAGCAGCAACTGTGGAATCCACAGATTGGTGTCGTTTTGGTCGGGACCTTTTTTTAAGGGGGTTACTAATTGTAAGAAGTGGAGAGGGGGCAAGGCGAGGCAGAGCCTGGTAAGTAATGGGTGGATACAGGTTAGTGAGTTTTTTGATAAGCAGATGGTTGGCCAAAGGCCAGAGATGAAAAGGGAAGGTGTGGGGCAAAACGCTAGGCATGGTTCGAAATGTATTCAACATGATGCCTTTCCACTTCAATCTGAGCCTCCCGAAGTAATGACCAAGCGCACCATTGTCTTTTGATAATTTGCAACAAAAGCCAATGTTACCTTTTTTGAGATGTGTATCCTATTGGATTATTTTCTAAACAATCTGACCTAACTGTTCTTGTCCAAAATGTCATGCTTAAAAGTTACTATAAAATAACAATGTTTAAGAAAGAATTGCAGATGCTGGAAAAATCGAAGGTAGACAAAATGCTGGATAAACTCAGCGGGTGAGGCAGCATCTATGGAGTGAAGGAATAGGTGATGTTTTGGGTCGAGACCCTTCTTCAGACTGATGTGGGGGTGAGGGGGGCGGGAAGAAGAAAGGAATAGGTGGAGACAGTGGGCTGTGGGAGAGCTGGGAAGGGGAGAAGAAGGAGGGAGAAAGCAAGGACTACCTGACATTGGAGAAGTCAATGTTTATTCTGCTGGGGTGTAAACTGCACAAGTGAAATATGAGGTGCTGCTCCTCCAATTTGTGGTGGGCCTCACTCTGGCCATGGAGGAGGCCCAGGATAGAAAGGTCAGATATGGAATGGGAGGGGGAGTTGAAGTGCTGAGTCACCGGGAGATCGGGTTCGTTAATGCGGACCGAGCGGAGGTAAAATAACATAAAATAACAATGAGTTATTTAGAGTGGCACACTGAGCCCATTTAGTTAGGCCTGGGTTGGGATGTTGATACGATGGTGCTTTAGCTTTTGATTTGGTTACAATGGAATCTGAGGGCCTGGACTAGAAGACCAATAAGACGGCGTTGGAGCCACACAACGGCATGGGCTCCAAGTGTTTGGATATCCATGCTACTAAAGTGTGACTAAACTAAATGGGGAATCTACTAGGTTAGTCTACTAGCTACATCTTGGTAGCGAATCCTAACGTTGTAGTTCAAATCAAAGTTGGGAAAGACGCAAAGTGCTGGAGTAACTAATCGGGTCAGGCAGCGTCTCTGGCCGTAGATTGGTAGCAGTAGCCTCCTTTTCCATCAATTATTTTCTCCCTGTTAAATACACAGATTTGGAGGAGCCACTGGGTCAGGAAATGTGTGGAGGGAGTGTACGGTCGACATTTTGGGTTGGGACCTCTCTTCATGCTGCAGACGTCAGATCAATCTGAAGAAGGGTCCCATCTGAAATTCCCTCCACAGATGCTCCCTGACCTTCTGAGTTTCTCCAGCACTCTGTTTTGTTCAGGATTCCAGCATCTGCAGTTCCAGGTATCTGTTTGATTCTTTGAGTGTCCTTGTAACTTTGTAATTTAGAAAACATTCTGATCCACCTTATTTTGGTCTTCAGTGGAAACTTTGTAGTTTTTTACCAATGATAACATCCACCCTCTCTCACTATTTTTTAACATTCTCGGATGCCCTACTCCCCATCACTATAAACACTTGCAACAGGTTGTGAAATGTTATTTCAGCTGTCTGGTTAACACCTCAAAGGTAAACATGAAGCACAATGTATTTTCTGGCAGCACCATCACCAGCAATTAAATCCGAGTGTAGAAACAAAACCCTGCAGAAACTGGTTAATACATAAAAGGACACTGTGCCTGACTAACTCAGCTGGTCAGGCAGCATCCCTGGAGAATATTACCTTTTTTTGTCTGAAGAAGGGTCTCTAACCAAAATGTCACCTATCCATATTCTCCAGAGACGCTGCCTGACCTGCTGAGTTACTCCAGCACTTTGTGCCCTTTTTAAGCAGGAAAATCCTTGCCACCATTTTTTTAAGTACACAGCCCCTTCCCCCAAAGAATCAAAGTGGGGAAAAATGCCAGAACGAGAGAATGTGAAAAGATAATTTAAATAGGTGTCCAAAAGTACGCCACTGGAAAATTTAGGAAAATTATCATTAGTCTAATTTTTTTTTTTTTTTGTGTGTCTATTTGTCTATTTTAATTCGAGTCAGGAATGTTTTAATGTCATAGGCACTGAAACAATGCAAGTAAAAAAAATCATTGTTTAGAGTGCATGTTTTGCCGAGTGCTGCTATTGCCTAGGTCCTGCTGTAAGTGGAAATGATCCTGCCTGTTTGGAGAGCAGGTGAGAGGCTAGGAATCCTGGTGTGCATCTTTATTCCCCAAACCCTGTCTCATCGTTTGTAAGCCTCGAGTCAGGAGTGTGATGGAATGCTCCATTTGCTGGGTTGAGTGAAGACCCTAGTACATAGATAGGTACAGCACAGGAACTGGCCCCTTGGCCCACAATGTCTGTGCTGAACGTGATGCCAAGGTCATCTCCTCTGCTTATCCCACCACACCATGCATGTTCATGTGCCACCTAAAAGCCTCTTAAACCCCTCTTATCATATCTCCCACCATCGACACTGACAATGCTTTCCAGGCACCCATCACTCTCTGTACAAAAAAAAAAAGTCCCACACATCTTTTAATCTTCCCCCTCTGACCTTAAAGCTCTGCCATCTAGTCTTTGACATTTTCCTGCGAAAGAGATTCTGGCCATCTAGCCCATCTATGGCTCTTATAATTTATGTTTCTATGTTTCTAATATACTTCTATTGCCTCTCCTCAACATCTGGCACTCCAGAATGCTTATTCCAAGTCTATTCAACCTCTCCTTATAGGTAATATCTTCCAATCCAAGCAGCATTTTGGTGCACCCTCTCCAAAGCCTCCACATCCTTCCTGCAATGGAATGGCCAGAACTACAAGCGTAACTCAAATGCAGGCTAATCAAAGTCTTAAGGGCCAGTCCCACTTTGCCATTTTACGAGCGACGACGGGCGTCAGTGACTGATGCCCGATGCTGCCTAAAAACCGTCAAGTAGTACGGCACAGCCGCGTCAAGGCAAGACTTTGCGTCACCATGCGTCACCAATTTCCACGCGTCACCATTGGACAGGACATGTGTCGCCATTGGACGGCATGCGACAGCATACGACAGCATAGAACAGCGCCTGTGACTTCACAGCCGTCAAGCGGCTTTAATGTTTGTCCACCCGCTACACGATACGGCAAGATACGACGGGTTGCGTCATCTGGGGCATGACGCATCGTTGTCGCATAGTGACGCATGGTGCCGCATGATGACTCGCAATAAATTAACATGGGCAATGACTGTGCGTCACCCGTACGTCATCGTGCGAAAGGGCGCACGACATGATAAGACGCAGATGTCGCGTAGAGGATTTTGAACATTCCAAAATCCTGCGGCGGCAGGAAGACACCGCGCGTCACTACATGCGTCACGACCTGACCACAACGCGACAACCTCTTTTCAGGCTGTGACCTAAAATGTCGCCCAAGTGGGACAGGCCCTTTACCAAGCTGCAACATGACTTCCTGACTCTTATTCTCAATGCCCTGACCAATGAATGCAAACATACCATACACTGCTTTTACCTATCTATCTACTTGTGTTGCCATTTTAGATGAGTTATGGTTTGGACCCCAAGATTCCTCTGTACCTCAATGCTGTTAAGCGTCTTGCCATGAACTGTATCCTAACCTCCCCCCCCCCCCCCCCCCCCCTTGCATTTGACTTCCCTAACACGTCACACTTGCTCAGATTAAACTCCATCTGCTTTTTCTGTAACTACTATATCCTTTGACAGCTGCCTTCACTGTCTACAACATCACCAATTTTAGTGTTGTATGCAAACTTACTAACTAACTAACCCATTCTCATTTAAGTCATTAATATATATCACAAACACAAGACCCCAGCACAGACCCCCTGTGACATTTGCTGGTCAGAAACCTCCAGCCAGAATAATATCCTTCCTCCACTACCCTGTCTCCTGTGGATAGACCAATTCTAAATCCAACTACAAAGTCCTGTGGATCTATACATCTTAATGAAGGACTTAAGCTTCCACAACAGTAAAAAAAAAACTCAACATCATACCTTAAGGGTGGGAATAGTAGCTGCTTGATAGGCACCGATCCATTTATTCACTCCACCAGTAATGAATAGTAGCTGTATTTTGTACCATCTATAGCAGGGGTCGGCAACCTACGGCCCCCGGGCCGAATGCGGCCCGTAACCCGAAATCATCCGGCCCGCAGGCGGACTTTTTCCCCCCAGTAATCATCCAGCCCGCTGAGCGCCCCGAGCAGCGGCCGGGATCTGGCTGTATCGCATCCTGCGCAAAGCTGCCGGCACGGCCGCGCACCTTCTGTGAACACTTTTAAGAAAGAACTACAGATGCTGGAAAAATCGAAGGTAGACAAAAATGCTGGAGAAACTCAGCGGGTGAGACATGCAAGGATTGCACGAGGCTGCCTCGCCCGCTGAGTTTCTCCAGCATTTTTGTCTACCTTCTGTGAACACGTGATTTGATGCCTGCCATCCGGGGCGGGATGGGGGCGGGATCCATGCGTACACGTGATAGATTTGGCCCGCCATCCGCTCACAGATATGCGTCCTGGCCCCTATGCAGAACAAGGTTGCCCACCCCTGATCTATAGAATGCATTGCATACAAAACCAAGATTCCTTAGACAGCGCCTTCCAAACCCATGATCTGAATCAGCTAGGACAAGGTCATCAAAAGCATAGGAATCACCACAGCTTGGAAGTTGAGTTTAGTTTATTGTCATGTGTACCAAGTTATAGTGAAAAGATTTTTGTTGCTTGCTAACCAGTCAGCAGAAAGACTATATAATCGAGCACTCCACATTGTACAGTTATGTGATGAAGCAAATAATGTTTAGTGCAAGATAAACTCCAGTAAAGTCTGATTTAAAGACAGTCTGAGGGGCTTCAATGCGGTAAATAGTAGCTCGGGACCACTGTTGGTAGGTAGGATGGTTCAGTAGCCTGATAACATCTCAGGGAGAAAATAAAACTGTCCTGGAATCTGGAGGTTTGCTTTTTCACACTTCTCTACCTCATGCCCGATGAGTAGTGGTGACCAAGGTGAGACCCTCTCCTTGATTATAACGTTGGCTTGCCAAGGCAGCGTGAAGTGTATTTGTTTTCCAAACACAACATTCTGACTTGGAAATATATTGCCTGCCATTCCTGCACTATCGCAGGGTCAAAATCCTGGAACTCCATAACAGCTCGTGTTTATACCCACATCCTGTAGACTACAGAAGTTTACGATTCCCACTACTTGTTAAGGGCAATCGGGGGTGGGCAATTAAATACTGGCCCAGCCTGTGAAGCTCTCAACCCTTGAATGAAAAGGGAGCAGTAGCAGAATGCTCCTGGTGTGGTCCTCTTGTGTAGCAGAAATATTGTTGATCTGGATTGGGGCCGGGGTGGGGCGAGGAGATGCAGATGTGATGGTAGTTTGCCTCCCTGGTGCCGGGGTCTGGGATGTGTCTGAACGTGTCCAAGATATCCTGAAATGGGAGGGAGAGGAGCCCGAGGTCGTGGTGCATATAGGTACCAATGACATGGGTAGAAAAAGAGAAGAGGTCCTGAAAGGAGAATTTAGGGAGTTAGGAGGGGAGTTAAAGAGAAGGACCGCAAAGGTAACAATCTCGGGATTACTGCCTGTGCCACGTGACAATGAGAGTAGGAATGGAGCGAGGTGGAGGATAAATGCATGGCTGAAGGACTGGTGCAGAGGGCAGGATTTCAAATTTCTGGATCATTGGGACCTCTTTTGTGGAAGGTGCAACCTGTACAAAAAGGATAGGTTGCACTTGAACCCAAGGGGGACCAATATCCTGGCAGGGAGATTTGCAAAGGCTACTGGGGAGACTTTCAACTAGAACGGTTGGGGGGGGGGGGGGGGGGGGGGACTCAAATAGAGAAAGCTAGTAGACAGTGTGTGAGGCAGGAAGCAGAGAAGGGAAGCACTCAGACCCAACATGTAGGGGGGAAAGAAGAAAACAATAATAAACAGAAAATAAGAGGTGGTGGGGTTCTTAAATGTGGGAGCAGAGAGACAGGGGTGTAAAATGGAGGTGGAAGCAATAGGTAGCAAGGTGAAAAGTCAAAGTGGCAGGCAGACAAATCCAGGGCAAAAATCAAAAAGGGCCACTTTCCAACATAATTGTATAAGGGGTAAGAGCGTTGTAAAAACAAGCCTGAAGGCTTTGTGTCTCAATGCAAGGAGCATTCGTAATAAGGTGGATGAGTTGAATGTGCAGATAGCTATTAATGATTATGATATAGCTGGGATCACGGAGACATGGCTCCAGGGTGACCAAGGCTGGGAGCTGAACATCCAGGGATATTCAATATTCAGGAGGGATAGACAGAAAGGAAAAGGAGGCGGGGTAGCGTTGCTGGTTAGAGAGATTAACGCAATAGAAAGGAAGGACATTAGCTTGGAGGATGTGGAATCGGTATGGGTAGAGCTGCGAAACACTAAGGGGCAGAAAACGCTAGTGGGAGTTGTGTACAGGCCACCTAACAGTAGTAGTGAAGTTGGAGATGGCATCAAACAGGAAATTAGAAATGCGTGCAACAAAGGTAAAACAGTTATAATGGGTGACTTCAATCTACATATAGATTGGGTGAATCAAATTGGCAGGGGTGCTGAGGAAGAGGATTTCTTGGAATGTATGCGGGATAGTTTTCTAAACCAACATGTAGAGGAACCAACGAGAGATCAGGCTATTCTAGACTGGGTATTGAGTAATGAGGAAGGGTTAGTTAGCAGTCTTGTTGTGCGTGCCCCCTTGAGCAAGAGTGACCATAATATGGTTGAGTTCTTCATTAGGATGGAGAGTGACATGGTTAATTCAGAAACAATGGTTCTGAACTTAAAGAAAGGTAACTTTGAGGGTATGAGACGTGAATTGGCCAAGATTGACTGGCAATTAATTCTAAAAGGGTTGACGGTGGATATGCAATGGAAGGCATTTAAAGACTGCATGGATGAACTACAAAAATTGTTCATTCCAGTTTGGCAAAAGAATAAATCAGGGAAGGCAGTGCATCCGTGGATAACAAGGGAAATCAGGGATAGTATCAAAGCAAAAGATGAAGCGTACAAATTAGCCAGAAAAAGCAGCATACCAGAGGACTGGGAGAAATTTAGAGACCAGCAGAGGAGGACAAAGGGCTTAATTAGGAAAGGGAAAATAGATTATGAAAGAAAACTGGCAGGGAACATAAAAACTGACTGCAAACGTTTTTATAGATATGTGAAGAGAAAGAGATTAGTTAAAACAAATGTAGGTCCCTTGCAGTCAGAAACGGTGAATTGATCATGGGGAACAAGGATATGGCGGACCAATTGAATAACTACTTTGGTTCCGTCTTCACTAAGGAAGACATAAATAATCTGCCGGAAATAGCAGGGGACCGCGGGTCAAAGGAGATGGAGGAACTGAGTGAAATCCAGGTTAGTCGGGAAGTGGTGTTGGGTAAATTGAATGGATTAAAGGCCGATAAATCCCCAGGGCCAGATAGGCTGCATCCCAGAGTACTTAAGGAAGTAGCTCCAGAAATAGTGGATGCATTAGTGATAATTTTTCAAAACTCTTTAGATTCTGGAGTAGTTCCTGAGGTTTAGAGGGTAGCTAACGTAACTCCCACTTTTTAAGAAGGGAGGGAGAGAGAAAACGGGGAATTACAGACCAGTTAGTCTAACATCGGTAGTGGGGAAACTGCTAGTCAGTTATTAAAGATGGTATAGCAGCACATTTGGAAAGTGGTGAAATCATTGGACAAAGTCAGCATGGATTTACGAAAGGTAAATCATGTCTGACGAATCTTATAGAATTTTTCGAGGATGTAACTAGTAGAGTGGATAGGGGAGAACCAGTGGATGTGTTGTATCTGGACTTTCAGAAGGCTTTCGACAAGGTCCCACATAAGAGATTAGTATACAAACTTAAAGCACACGGTATTGGGGGTTCAGTATTGATGTGGATAGAGAACTGGCTGGCAAACAGGAAGCAAAGAGTAGGAGTAAACGGGTCCTTTTCACAATGGCAGGCAGTGACTAGTGGGGTACCGCAAGGCTCAGTGCTGGGACACCAGCTATTTACAATATATATTAATGATTTGGACGAGGGAATTGAAGGCAACATCTCCAAGTTTGCGGATGACACTAAGCTGGGGGGCAGTGTTAGCTGTGAGGAGGATGCTAGAAGGCTGCAAGGTGACTTGGATAGGCTGGGTGAGTGGGCAAATGTATGGCAGATGCAGTATAATGTGGATAAATGTGAGGTTATCTAAATGGTGGCCGATTAGGAAAAGGGGAGATGCAACGAGACCTGGGTGTCATGGTACACCAGTCATTGAAAGTAGGCATGCAGGTGCAGCAGGCAGTGAAGAAAGTGAATGGTATGTCAGCTTTCATAGCAAAAGGATTTGAGTATAGGAGCAGGAAGGTTCTACTGCAGTTGTACAGGGTCTTGGTGAGACCACACCTGGAGTATTGCGTACAGTTTTGGTCTCCAAATCTGAAGAAGGACATTATTGCCATAGAGGGAGTGCAGAGAAGGTTCACATGACTGATTCACTGGGATGCCAGGACTTTCATAAGAAGAAAGACTGGATAGACTCGGTTTATACTCGCTAGAATTTAGGAGATTGAGGGGGGATCTTATAGAAACTTACAAAATTCTTAAGGGGTTGGACAGGCTAGATGCAGGAAGATTGTTCCTGATGTTGGGGAAGTCCAGGACAAGGGGTCACATCTTAAGGATAAGAGGGTAGTTAAGGCCAGTTCATTGGCTATATTTAAGAGGGAGTTAAATGTGGCCCTTGTGGCTAAAGGGATCAGCGGGTATGGAGAGAAGGCAGGTACGGGATATTGAGTTGGATGATCAGCCATGATCATATTGAATGGCGGTGCAGGCTCGAAGGGCCGAATGGCCTACTCCTGCACCTATTTTCTATGTTTCTATGTGAAGAGAGTAAAAAGGAGAAAATGAGTGTAAAGGAAATAGTGAGGGTAAAGAACAGTGTGAGAGAAGGGAAAGGATTTTGCAGTTTTAGTGAGAGCTGTGATGTCCCATTGGGAACATAGGTTATTGGTGGATTAGTGGGCATAGTTTAGGCATTATTTGGTGGAATAGTGGGCAGTTGCTATAGATCTGCACGAGAAGGTAGACGCTCCCGCCCCCACGAGTCTCGGGCAGATGGGACTCGTCAGCCTGGGAAAGCAGTCCGTCTCGGAGAGGGAAACTCTGATTTAAAACCTCCACTGCCTTGTGGCCATATCCAGTCATGGAAAAGGCTCCTGGAGTAAACCTCAAGAAAATCCGGAGTCTGAGCCCCTAAGGCAGTTCGTCGTTGTCTACAACCTCGCTCTGGCAGCTCCTGCGACGGCGCTGGTGCCAAACTGTAACGGCCCTGCTGTTCCTTTGGATCGATCAGCGACGTGGAGAGGGGGGACGTGCTGCATGGGCAACAGCCTGTCCTCCATATGACATCGATCGCCCAGGCTGCATCCGACCACACATCACCTGCAAACTAGGATGCATCACCTATGGTCAGTCATGACTGAGGGGGGCCTACCACTGGTGGGATCACATATTAACTGAATGTGCTCAAGTTGGTAGATGCAAAATGCTGGAGTAACTCAGCGGGACAGGCAGCATCTCTGGAGAGAAGGAATGGGTGACGTTTTGGGTCGAGACCTTCCAGTCTGATCGCTCAAGTTGGCATGAGTGAAGTTTGTGAGTCTTCAGTTGAGTGCATCTGCCAGGCTGATGCAAGGGATCCTAGCACCAGAATAAACCCCATTATATGGTGGAGGTCAGAGAAAGAAACATCTTATTTAATTTTATTTTAAAATACAGGAATTGCAGTGGATACAGAATTTCCTGATTCGAGTCTGCTGGGGATAAAGTATTCCCCTGTATGTTGCTTTATGAAGAGCTAAGCATTTGACTTCTGCAAATCTTTCTTTGTATAGGGAAATGAAACACAAATTGCCTGGGGCTATTTGTAATTGGGCCTTATTTGAATAAAGATATTTGTTTTTCAAAACCTTGTCTACCAGCTGCACTCCACTAGAGAGTTGGGGTTACATTGAGTTAGCTTGGGTTCAGGGCAAATAGTCAATCATTTAAAAATGGGAGAAAACTGGCTCTGGCAAATTTATTTTGCCAAAAGAAAATGAGATGGAAGTTGCAAATATTTGGTGGGTCAATTGCAGCTGGTGCACCAAGCTGAATCCCCTTCCCTCTGGGAGTTTCCCAAAAGGATAACTTTGGTTCAAGAATGCTGCTCGTGAGTACAGCTATATGGGATGTTGGTTAGATGGCGCCTAGAACATTGGGTATCGTTCTGGCCGAAATACTACCGGACGGAGATAACTTAACCCAGAGAGGGTGCGGAAAATGTAACCAAGGTTGTTGCCAGGACAGTTGGGCTTGGGGTTTAAGGAAAGACAGGATAGGCTGGAACTGTTTTCTCTGCAGTGAAGGAGGCTGAGGGGTGACCATGTGAAAGTGTATAAAATCATGAGGGGCATGAATAAGGTGTATTCCAGGTCATTCTCCAAGGTCACGGTGGCGCAGCGGTAGAGTTGCTGCCATACAGTGAATGCAGCGCCAGAGACCCGGGTTCGATCCCGACTATGGGTGCTGTCGACGGAGTTTGTACATTCTCCCCGTGACCTGCGTGGGTTTTCTCCGAGATCTTAGGTTTCCTTCCACACTCCAAAGACGTGCAGGTTTGTAGATTAATTGGCTTGGTAAATGTAAACATTGTCCCTAGTGGGTGTAGGGGATTGCTGGTCGGCTCGGACCCGGTGGGCCGAAGGGCCTGTTTCCGCACTGTATCTCTAAACTAAAAAGGCTAGAAGGGTCAAGAGAGGACATGAGGGAAAGAGTTAAAGAAGATCTGAAGGGCATGGTTTTCCATTCTGGGCGTATGAGACAAGTTGTCAGAGGAAATGATAGAGCCAATTACAATTCTAAAGACACTTGCAAAGGTGTAGAGAAATGTGGCCCAAATGGAGGCAAATAGAACTAGCTAGGGAAGGCATCTTGGTTGGTATGGATGAGTTGGGTTGAAGGACATGTTTTTATGCAGTGTAACTATCTCTATTGCCTTTTAAATTAAAAATATACAAATTCTGGCTTTGAATGAACAGTATAGTCAAAGGTGGAAAAAATTGTTGAACATTTGGGAGTTCAGCCAATTAATAACATGCTTCGGGCTCAATAGCTCATCATTTTCAGCTACCTCTTTAAACTCTGCACTGTTTACTTGGTTGAATGCATTAGGAACATACCTACCACCTTGCCTCCAAGCGTTGTTTGGAAAGTTCATAGCTTCTTCCAAATTGGAGGTTGTATAAGAAGATAGAAATAAAACGCTGGAGTAACTAAGCAGCAGGACAGGCAGCATCTCTGAATAGAAGGAATGAATGGGTTACGATTTGGGTCGAGACCCTTCTTCAGACTGAGTCAGGGGAGAGGGAGATAAGGAAGTAAGGTGTAAAAACAAGACGTCAAAGGGGATGAAATTCAAGGAAAATGTTAGCTAGTAAGTGGCAAAGAAACATACAGAGATAAAAGTTAATCGGGGGTGAGTCGGACTGATCAGAGAACAGGGAAGGGGGAGGGATGGAGAGTCAAGTCAAGTTTATTCGTCACGTACACATACGAGATGTGCAGTGAAATGAAAAGTGGCAATGCTCGCGGACTTTGTGCAAAAAGACAAACAAACAAACAAACAAACAACCAAACAAACTACAAACAGAATGGAACAGAATCACATATTCTTTTACATATTAAATATTGTGGGCGGAAGGAAAAAGGGAAAAAAAAACAGCAATTTAAAAAAAAAAAGCAGTAGAGTGGTACAGTAAAGTTAGTCCCTGGTGAGATAGGAGTTTACAGTCCTAATGGCCTCTGGGAAGAAACTCCTTCTCAACCTCTCCGTTCTCACAGCATGGCAACGGAGGCGTTTGCCTGAACGTAGTAGCTGGAACAGTCCATTGCAGGGTGGAAGGGGTCTCCCATGATCTTATTGACTCCGTAGTTGCACCTCCTGATGTATAGTTCCTGCAGAGGGGCGAGTGAAGTTCCCATAGTGCGTTCGGCCGAACGCACTACTCTCTGCAGAGCCTTCTTGTCCTGGGCAGAGCAATTCCCAAACCAGATTGTAATATTTCCAGACAAGATGCTTTCCACAGCCGCTGAGTAGAAGCACTGGAGGATCCTCGGAGACACTCTGAATTTCCTCAATTGCCTGAGGTGGTAAAGGCGCTGCCTTGCCTTACTCACGAGTGCTGCGGCGTGTGATGGGAGGGAAAGCAAGGGTTACTTGAAGTTAGAGAAGTCTATGTTCATACTGCTGGGGTGTAAGCTGCCCAAGCGTAATATGAGGTGCTGGTCCTCTAATTTGAGCTGGGCCTCTGACAGTGGAGGAGGCCCAGGGCAGAAAGGTCAATGTGGGAATGGGAAGGGGAGTTAAAATGTTGAGCAACCACGTAATCACGCAGGTTTAGGCAGTCTGAGCGGAGGTGTTCAGCGAAACGATTGCCGAGCCTGCGCTTGGTCTTGTCGATATATAGTCCACACCTGGAACAGCGGATACAGTAGATGAGGTTGGAGGAGATGCAAATGAACCTCTGCCTCACCTGAAAAGACTGTTCGGGTCCTTGGATGGAGTCGAGGGAGGAGGTATAGTGACAGGTATGGTCTTGTGGAAAATCAGTTGTGGTAAATCCAGTTGTTTATCTTTGGACACACAGATTATGTCAACATTTCCATGTTCTATTTTATATTATTGCCTTTCTACCAGCTTGTTTGATGCCTTATGTAACAAGTAAAGATTGTGTCAGGAAAGACATAACATGCTGGAGTAACTTGGTGGGTCTGGCAGTATACCTGGAGAACATGGATAGGTGACGTTTTGGGTCAATCTTCCTTGAAACTGATTGCAGGAGTGTGAGGAAGGAAAGCTAGAAGAGTGAAGGGGAAAGACAAAACCTGGCAGGTCATAGGTGACACAGACAAGGTGGAGAGGGGCGGGGATCTAGTAGTTGGACAAAGACCAGAGATAAACACACACGCAATGGACCTACCAAATTTCACCAGTTTTGGGGATTCTGTAAAATGGACATCTTATGAGCCTGTCCCACTTAGGCAGTTATTCAGGCGACTGCCAAGTTGCCAGAAGTCGTCTGAAAAACCAGCGACTGGAACGGCGACTGTCAGAGTGGAACGCACGCAAGCAAGCCCGTTATACAAGCGGGGGACAGGGCAAGCTGGGGGAGCGCTGTCTGAGTGACATTCACACGGTGCAAAGCCAATGTGATACAGGCACACACTGCGATGAACAGGAAGGTTGGCGCTGTTTAAAGCACAGTGTACGGGAAGGGTCACGTAAGAGAAGGGGGAGAAGGAGGGGAGACAACGTTTAAGAAGCCAGAGATACACGGTTTTGCAGCTTACCTGTCGATATCCTTAGTTCTGAAAACTACTGCTTATGTTTTTTTTCCCAATGAGCCAATGAAATTCACCGGTCAACACCGGCTACAACCTACGAGAACCTTTGACCTCCTGGCAACCCACTAGGACCTCCTGGCGACCCACCTAGAGAATTCTCGCTACTTTCCATGGCGACTTCATTCTGGTCGCCGCTAATTTTTCAACATGTTGAAAGATTTGCGGCGACCATAATGAGGCCGCGACTAGTTCCCAGAATGCGGGAACTCCTCGCGACCATGAAGGCGACTCCTCAGCAACCGCCTGCGAACACGTGGCGACCGCATAGTTTCCTGCAGTTGCCTAAAAAATTGCATAGGTGGGACAGGCCCATGACTATCTAACATTGTGTAAATGTACTCTGGAGAATCTTTTTGAAGATTTTATTTTTCCAAGAACTGTAGCTAGGTCAGCAAGTTAAACATTTACAGCGATGATCTGCAATCGGGAAACCTTGAACTTTCCAAAATATCTTTAGAAGGCATTGGATGCGTAGGTGTGTACACAAGCACCTTCAGTCGGGATAATTATAATCTCATGGCTGCATTTCTGTTTATAAAATATAGCTTCCGTCTAAAGTTTCTCAAAATTAATGAAGGTCTTTTTATGGGATGGGGGGGGGGGGGGGGAACAGAGGGACACGTGCCCTCCATGTTTTGATAGGTGGGGGACAAATCCCCCCCCCCCCCCCCCATGTTTTGATATTCGGTGAAAAAACAATCTATTAAAAATCTCCACCTTCCGCGAGACAGTGGGGGTGGGACTGATGATCGAGGGCGCCGATTGGACGAGAGAGACATCGGTCAGCAGGCAGTGGGGGGGGAGAGGGGATGGGACATGACAATTCAGCGTGATGATTGGAGGAGGGAGGTGTCGGTCAGAGGCGGAAGTAGGGGCGTGGGACTGAGGATAGAGAATAGTGATTGTAGGAGGGAGACGTCCTGGTGGAGCAAAGATCATAGAGCGGAGCTTGAATCTGCCCATTCGTGGGGCCATTTGTCGCCCGGCATGGCTTAAAATCTGCCATCGCCCCGCGGTCAAATTGCGGTATCGAGACTCCTTATGTTGAAGCATCCGCCGGGCGATGGAAGATCCCGCGGCCGGTTTTAAGCTGCGCCGGGCGATGAAAGGTCCCGCGAATGGGCCAATTGAAGCCTCACGATTCGGGGCAGACGAAGCTGCTGTTGCTGGAGTTCGGAGTCGGTCACCAACCAGGTCAGCTCCCGATGTTACCGTCCACAGGGTCCACGGCCGAAGCCGTGTGCGCGCATGTGGCCGCCAAGAAATTGTTTCCCCCCACCCATGTTTTGATAGCGATTTCCACCCCTGTTATTGGATAACTTGGAACTGTCTAAAAGGACGGGATAGTTGGTAATGGTATGAGCAAACTTACATTGATCAGGAACATGTGGTTGGCAAGGATATGATCTGACTCAATTTTCAGGGTTTAACCCACAATTTTCTACTTAAAAGTGTGAAGCTGTCATAAAACTGGAACTCTTTTGTTATCATCTTTGGTTTAATTTACTTCTGACTTTTTAATTTTCAGATGTCGAAATGAATAGTACATTCATGATACTTACCCAAGTTATTAAGGTCCTAGAATTGGAATGGCACCATGGTGCAGCAGTAGAGTTGCTGCCTCACAGTGCCAGAGACCCAAGGTTGATCCTGACTGCGGTTGCTGTCTGTACGGAGTTGGTATGTCGCCCTGTGACTGCATGGGTTTTCTCCTGGTGCTCTGATTTCCTCCCACACTCCAAAAACCTCTAGGTTAATTGGCATCTGTAAATTTTCCCTAGTGTGTAGGATAGAACTATTGCGCGGGTAACTGCTGGTTGGGGCACACTCGCCGGGCTGAAGGGCCTGTTTTCACGCTGTATCTCTAAAGTAAACTAACCTAAATTCAATAAACTAAACTGAATTATTAATCTTGGTTCAAGATTGGCAAACCAACTGAAAAACTGTTGGTGAGATTTCCCTTGACATTGAGTGTTGAATTTGTGAACCTTAAAAATGGCAGGCATGTGGAAATGGTAAAGGCTGTCCGCTGGCCACGCCTCTATACTGACCGCGGTCTACATTCCACCCCAGGCTGATGATCACGGCTTGCAGCTCCCCCAGTGCCAGATGGACAACAAGCACCAGATGGCTTACCCCGAGGCACTTACCACCATAGCCAGGGACTTCAACAAAGCCAACCTGAAGAACCTGTGTGAGATCGACCGATTGACCAAATGGTGCCAGCACAATAACCTGGTTCTCTACACCACCAAGGAACTGATTGTGGACTTTGGAAGGGGTAGGATAGGGACCCACAATCCCGTTTATATCAACGGGACGATGGTGGAAAGGGTCAAAAACTTCAAATTCCTGGGTGTGCATATTTCCGAAGATCTTTCCTGGTCCCAGCACACTGATGCAATTATAAAGAAAGCACATCAGCGCCCTTACTTCCTGAGAAGATTACGGAGTCGGTATGTCAAGGAGGACTCTCTCGAACTTCTACAGGTGCACAGTAGAGAGCATGCTGACTGGTTGCATCGTGGCTTGGTTCGGCAACTTGAGCATCCAGGAGCGGAAAAGAATGCAGAAAGTTGTGACCACTGCCCTCCCCACCATCGAAGGGATCTATCACAGTCGCTGCCTCAAAAAGGCTGCCAACATCATCAAGGACCCACACCATCCTGGCCACACACTTATCTCTCTACTGTAGAAATTGGAGAAGTCATTGTTCATACAGCGGGTGTGTAAACCGGCCGCGGGCCAGTGGACGACATCGTCGGGAGCTCGCAGGTCACAGGCTGGTGACCTGTTTTCACGGAGCTCCCGCGGCAACAGCTGCGTCCGCTGGACTGGAGGGCGACATCTCGGCAGCTTCGACCACCCCGGGCTGCGGAGCTCGGTTGAGCCGCGGGACTGACTTACCATCGCCCGGTGGGGTAACAACATCGGAGGCCTGGATCGGCTCAGCACAGAGGGAGAATAAGGAGGGGAAGAGACAGTGACTTTAAGACTTTTGCCTCCATCACAGTGAGGAGGTGCCTGGTGAACTCACTGTGGTGGATGTTAATTTGTGTTTATTGTGTGTTTTGTTGTTTATTATTATATGTATGGCTGCAGGCAACAACATTTCGTTCAGACCGAAAGGTCTGAATGACAAATAAAGGAATCTAATGTAATCTAAATCTAAATCTAATCTAAACTACCCAAGCAAAATATGAGGTGCTGTTCCTCCAATTTGCGCTGGGCCGCATTCTGGCAATGGAGGAGGCCCAGGACAGAAAGGTCTGAAGAAGGGTCTCGACCCAAAACGTCGCCTACTCCAGCACTATAGTCCTTTCCTGATCCAGCATTTTGTTTTTTAATAGTAACTGGGCCAGCCTGGTAAATACAGAAACTAGCAGAGTAGGCAATCTGAACTCGATTAAAGGCCCATTCTTTGGAAAGTGAAACAAAATGCCACACACGTGACCAGATGTCATCACATAAAGTGATACATTAATAAATTATTGTCAGAGATTAATCTTATTCATTGCTATTTTCCTACCTACAGAACTATAATGCAAGTCTGCTAAAGATATGAACATTCTAGCTTTTTAAAATTCAGTTTGTAAAATGCCTCGGTGTGCTGTCACACACGTTACCCATCCTATTTGACCTCTTACCCTAATTGTCAGCATAACATAAAAATTTCACTTGATAAACTGAAAAAAATATGAATCATTTATGCAGTACAAAACAATATACCTGTAATGCTTTCAGAAGAGATGTACTCCACAATTTTTTTTATCTTTTTGGTCACACACGTGACTAAGAATGGGCCTAAATGGCGTCATTGAAATGAAGCATGCAAATTAATTTGTTTTAAAAGGATCTGATGTCTCATAGTTTAGTTTAAAGATGTAGTGTGGAAACTGGCCTTTCGGCCCACCTGGTCCATGCTGGCCATCGATCACTAGTTCTGTTATCCCACTTTCAAATCCATTCCCTACACACTAGGAACAATTTACAGAGGCCAATTAACTCATAAACCTGCATGTGTTTTATGATGTGGGAGCAAACTGAAGTACCCAGAGGAAACTGTCCTCATCTCTGGCCCTTTGTCCAATCATCGACCTATTCCCCTTGCCTACTATGTTCACCTATTACCTATTGCTGTGGTTTGGCCTGCTCCTCCTCTCTTCCAGCTTTCTTTCCCTTTCCCTTTATCTCCCCCCCCACCCCAATCGGTCTCAAGAAGGGTCCCAACCCAAGGCGTATCCATCCAAATCCTGGGGATGCTGCCTGCACTTTGTGTCTTTTTATTTGTAAACCAGCATCTGTAGTTCTTTGTTTCTACATCCGGAGGAAATGCGTACGGTCACGGAGAATGCAGAAAGTCCACATACACAGCACCTGAGGACTGGTGCTGTGAGGCAGCAGCTCTACTGTGCCACCCTAATAAAACAGGATAGATTTTGTAACATCACACCGTGCCTTGGCTGAGGAGGCGACTCCGGACTGTCAAAGCTGCCAAAACAGCATTTTTCCACGAGTAGTAGCCCTGCTCAATAACCAAACATCTGTAGCCTCTTTTTGCACCGTTTTTTACTTAATTCACATGTTTAATCAATAATGTTTTATTATTAATGTTTAATGTTTTATGTGTCATTCTTAACTGTCACTGTATGTGTCATGTCACTTGCGGGCGGAGCACCAAGGGAAATTCCTTGTATGTGAATACTTGGCCAATAAACGTATTCATTCAAATGGTATACAAGTGCACATCCTGCCCTGAGGTGGTTTTAACTCAATTCATGGTTCACCGTGCTTTTGAATGACGCCAGGAAGTGCATGTGAGGGCCACTGTTCAAAACCTGCATGTAAAGTTGTAAAGCAGGGAAAGGGGCTCCTTGGCCCAACTTATCCATGCCACCAAGGTGCCCCGTCTACACTGCCTCCTCTACAACTTGTTCCATATGCCCACCTTCCTCTGTGAGAGGAAAAAGGTGCCTCGGCTTCCTATCTTTCCCCTCTCACCTTAAACCTATGTCCCCTGGTTCTTGATTTTCCCTTACCCTGGGTAAAAGTGTGCATTCACCCTATCTATTTCTCATGATTTTATACACCTTAATAGGAACTTTCCTTATCCTCCAAGGATTATCCTCCAATGTTGTGTCGTGGACTTCTGTGTTTGTGCTTTTATTTTAATTTTAATATGTCTTTATTATTTATTATTTTTTTGTTTTTTTATGATACTTGACTGTAAGGAAAATTCATTTCGTTGTCTCTAATATGAGACAATGACAATAAATTGAATACAATACAATAAAGTCCTACAGCAGTGACAAATTGTACCTAATACTCCGAACAGTCTTACCAACATTTTAATATATAATATCTAACACCTGTAACGTATTGTCCCAACTTCCACACTCGATACCCTGGTACTTTGACTGGAAATGCATGTGACTGAAGGTCAAAGTACCAAAGCCGCCTTTAACACCCTATCTACCCGTGATACTGTTTTCAAAGTTTTTGACATTCAATCCCTGAATTCTAATGCAGTCGTCTTTAAGAATTTTAGAAGCATATATTCACTAAATAGCAGTGATCTGAGTTCTAAAGTGCAATCATTGATATTTTTAAAAACACATGATACAGTTTGGTGGCATGTTTAGTTAAACCAGGTTTCCATTCTACCTTTATACACCTGTCCTCCCAGATGTCACTGTCAGCTTGTGGAGAGAGGGGGATCATTCCTGAATTTTGTGATTGTCTGTTAAACTGAAATTAGAGTTGTTACTTGCTTGAGATGTGGACATCGAATGCCATCATTTAATGACTGCAGAATTTTGCAACTGAGGCAATTACAGGCCAAGTGCACCTGGTGGATCAGGTAAGGGCACAAAGTGTTGGAGTCAGGTAGCACCTCTGGAGAACATGGATAGGTGATGTTTCGAGCCGGGACCCTCCTGAAGAAGGGTCCTGACCTGAGACGTCATCTATCCATGTTCTCCACAGAAGCTGCCTGACCTGCTGTTACTCTAGCACTTAGTCCTCGTGTATTAGCCAGTATCTGCAGCTCTTTATGTCTACATTCATAACATTGGTTTTGTATTTGATTCGAAAATTAACCTGGATGCCCATTCATGTTATCCTTAAGCAGCATTGCCCACCCACCTCATCCTTGTTCAGTAAAGCTCCTGTGATGCTTCTGCCCTTATCCTCACAACTGTAATACCATGGAACCTGGTATGGTGGATATTGAAGATAATTAGCTTTCTCGTTGGAGTATGTCAAAGATGGATTTCAAATAATATAATGCACAGTATTGAGCTATTTTTCATGCATTTGTATAGTTATACTGTAAAGAAATGTGGGTTTTTGGCCCAACTTGCCCATACCGAGCAAAAATAGTCTACACTACTCCCACTTGCCCATATCCCTCAAACTTTCCTATCCATATACCTGTCCAAATGTCTTTTAAATATCTTGCCAAATTGAGCATTGATGTTTGTTATTGGTATTGGTTTATTATTGTCACGTATACTGTAAGTGATAAACACAAAACCGTCAACATCATCTTGAGAAATTTCCAATAAAAATCACTTTCTGCCTACTGCTGTATTCCTCCTGCATGATTGTTGTCCACTTAATCATATGTCCAGTTAAAATCTCAAGTGCTGGAACTATCATCTTACAATTGTATGTAGTTCTTTTAATTAAAATCTCAGTTAACCCCTGAAACAAAGGTCTAGTGTTCTTCTGACCTAATGCTCTAATGACTCAATGGTTGATTATGGTGAATGGGCTTGATTGGTTGACAGTTGGGACCTGAGGCATTACACCCCAGGGGAAGTGTGTAAAAGGGCGGTTTAGTCTGTTATGCCAGAAGTGCACATCTCTAGAGCATTGTACAATCAAAGTAGTGGTTTGTTTAATCGTTCTCCGTGGGGAGTCAGCTCTTCAAAGGGAATTATCTAAATTAGACTAAGTACTAATCTAGGACTGGTAAAAAAGAGGCATTGCCACAGTTGGCTAGTTTTCATGTCATAATTGGGTTAATCTATTCTTTAATCATTTCCCTATTCTTTGGAATGTCCCCCCCAACCAGAAGCAGACATGCAGCCTACCTCCACATCTGGCTTGTTGGCTGATGCGTGGTTACAATTTGTATTTTGGGGGCCAAGTCAAGCTTGCGTACTGAAGTCTTGCCTGTGCCGATTCGTGGAATAAAATATTGAAACGCTGAAATTGGGGGGGAAAAGCGTATCTACTGGATATTAGAAATAAAAAGCTGGCTGGGCAGCATCTATGGAGAGGACGTTTTGCATCTTTATTGTTACCATGAAATTCTTTGGTGGTTTTTTGCGCGCACAATACACAGAAGAGTTGCCACAAGGCACCGACAAAGTTGCAAAACCCTTAAATATCTGAAGAAGGGTTTTGGCCCGAAACGTTGCCTATTTCCTTCGCTCCATAGATGCTGCTGCACCCGCTGAGTTTCTCCAGCATTTTTGTCTACCTTCGATTTTCCAGCATCTGCAGTTCCTTCTTAAATACCCTTAAATATTGTTGGTCCCTTCTTTGTTGTTGTGTGTTTGTGTGACTCTATTCCTTGGAGTTCTGGAGGATGAGATTGATCTTATACAGGTGTATAATATCATGAGTGGAATAGATTGGGGAAATGCGCAGACTTTTGCCCAGAATAGGGGAATCGAGAAGTAGAGAACTTTAGACCGACGGGCTTGTTTCCATACTATATAACTCTGATTCTATGACTCTAGGAACATGATGGTGGTCGTGATTTCTATCTTGGTTTCTGATGAAACTGCTGGTTTGAGTTGTGGAAGTAGCCATTGTATTTTTCTTCTCCCTACTGACACATGCTTTTCTCAATACTGTTGTTCAATCTTTTATTTTGGCTTTTTTCAGTATACCACCCTGTGGCATTGAACTTACAAAGTCATTAGAGAATAGAATAGTAACGGCCATTGTGTACGGTCTGGTGTCGCATTGAGGGTTGATTTGAATGAAGACAGCAAAAGGACATTAAAACTGGGACTTTGTGATATTCTGATAAATGTAAGAATGGTTAATATGCTGGCATCGATTGTCATTAATATTTTATTATTCATTGAATATTAATATTATTAATGTTCAGTGTTTTCTGAGTCATTCGTAACTGTCACTATGTCATGTTGTTACTTGTGGGCGGAGCACCAAGGCAAATTCCTTGTATGTGAATATTTGGCCAATAAACTTACTTACTTAAGGGTGTAGATGTTTATGGTGAGTTAAACCTATTGAGCTGAAGTGCATGTTTTCCCCTTTTAAGGGCAATGAGCTGTTCCACGGCTTTCAGTATTTGCTCTTTCACCTTGACCTTTCTATCCACTACTTCTCTGGGCATGATGTTCATTCCCACATAGCTTCCATACCTCTGAGGAAGATTGGTGTGGTTTGAGGATTTCAGTATAGGAGTAGAGATGTTCTTCTGCAGTTGTATAGGGCTCTGGTAAGACCACATCTGGAGTATTGCATACAGTTTTGGTCTCCTAATTTGAGAAAGGACATCCTTGTGATTGAGGCAGTGCAGTGTAGGTTCACAAGATTGATCCCTGGGATGGCGGGACTGTCATATGAGGAAAGATTGAAAAGACTAGGCTTGTATTCACTGGAGTTTAGAAGGATGAGGGGGAATCTTATAGAAACATATAAAATTATAAAATGACTGGGCAAGCTAGATGCAGGAAAAATGTTCCCAATGTTGGGTGAGTCTAGAACCAGGGGCCACAGTCTTAGAATAAAGGGGAGGTCATTTAAGACTGAGGTGAGAACAAACTTTTTCACTCAGAGTTGTGAATTTGTGGAATTCCCTGCCACAGAGGGCTGTGGAGGCCAAATCACTGGGTGTATTTAAGAGAGAGTTAGATAGAGCTCGAGGGGCTAGTGGAGTCAAGGGATATGGGGAGAATGCAGGCACGGGTTATTGATTGGTGACGATCAGCCATGATCGCAATGAATGGCGGTGCTGGCTCGAAGGGCCGAATGGCCTCCTCCTGCACCTATTTTCTATGTCTATGTTTCTATGAAGCAATTTTTAACAACTTTGGTTGAGTCTGGTTTCACCTTTTCAAAATGATTACTTTCACTGTATGCCTGACTTTATTTTGGGAATGTATTTTGTGATTATTGAGATTCTTTGAGGCATTTCTTTTCAGAAGTATGAATGTGACGTAAGTCGGTAAGTGAGTTCATGCTGATATGGTTTTACAAATATGTTCAACTTCTGAGAAGTGTTACACAACCTTTTATAATATCCAAGAAAGCAGTTTTCTAAAGTTCATTTCGGTCCTGCCCTCCCCCCCGCACCTATTTTCTACGTTAACCTGAAATGTCACCCATTCCTTTTCTCCAGAGAGGCTGCCTGTCCCGCTGAGTTACTCCAGGATTTTGTGTCTTATCTTAGACAATAATTTACATTGTTTTCTGGGTCCAGGACAAGCAAATCTTGAGCTTTCCATTTAGTCGTGCAGCACGAAAAAACAGGCCCTTCAACTCAATTTGTCCATGCACCTGTCCTTTAAATGCTGTAAATACATGCCACAACTGCCCCTCTGGCAGGGTATTCCATGTACCCACCTCCCTGTTAATCTTTGCCTGCCAAGCCAACTTTATTTGTCACAGACATTATAAGATGTGCAGTGAAATGAAAGTGGCAATGCCTGCGGATTGTGCAAAAACTACAGAACAGAACAACAGACAAGAGGGAGATGAATGTTATGTAAAATCGGTGTGTAAGCCACACCTGTGCAAGTGTTTTCTTCCTTCCACTTTTAGGAGTTTGGTTTTTTTCATAGCCGTGGAGGGAGTAGTTAAATTATGATGAGGTGGGCCAAGTGTGATCCCGATTTGAGAAGATTTGCTAAATGTTTAATTTAATTTATTATTGTCATGTACAAAACTTTTTTGTTGCGTGCTATCCAGTCAGTGAAAAGACCACATGATTGCAATCTAGCTGCGTTCAATTTACAGGTAAAGGATAAAGGGAATAACGTTTAGTGCAAGGTAAAGATAGTCCGAGGGTCCCCAATGAGGTAGATGGGAGTCAGGACCCCTCTCTACTTGGTGATAGCATGGTTCAATTACCTGATAACAGCTGGGAAGAAACTGTCCCTGAATCTGGAGGTACACAAAATTGCTGGGGAAACTCAGCGGGTGCAGCAGCATCTATGGAGCGAAGGAAATAGGCGACGTTTCGGGCCGAAACCCTTCTTCAGACTCGTGAATCTGGAGGTGTGTGTTTTCAAATTTCTGTACCTCTTGCCTAATGGCAGAGGTAAGACGAGACTGGTCTTTGGTTTTGTTGGTGGCATTGTCAAGGTAGGGAGCGTGAGGTATAAATGGAGTCAATAGACAATGGACAATAGGTGCAGGAGTAGGCCATTCTGCCCTTCGAGCCAGCACGGCCATTCAATGTGATCATGGCTGATCATCCCCAATCAGTACCCCATTCCTGCCTTCTCCCCATATCCCCTGACTCCGCTATTTTTAAGAGCCCTATCTAGCTCTCTAGAGTCAATCGAAGGGATGCCTAGGGAGGAACTGCAGATGCTGGTTTAAACCGAATATAGACACAAAGCTAGAGTAACTCAGCGGATCAGACGGCATCTCTGGAGAAAAAGAATAGGTGACGTTTCGGGATCAGCTGAATTTTACAGTAAATGAAAATCAAACTGTAGATGCAAGAAACATGAACATTTTGGAAACACTTGGCAGGTCTGACAACATCTGTAGAAAACAAGATCAAAGTATAGCTGTGGAAACTCACATGGGCCCAGATTACATATTTTCTAGAATGCGGAATGCAAGAGATTCTTCCTACTTGGGGACGATGTTTTTTCATCATGTGATGCATCAGTGACTGCATTCGTGCTGCTTTCTGCATGTGTGCAGAAATTGTCTTTCTTTACTCTTCCTACAAATTTCCAGCCGATTTCTCCCTTGCGTCTAATTTTCCCCTGGATCTTTCAGTCTCCATCTCAGGAGGTAGGCAATGCACAAACACTCATTACAGCCTATGCAATCCAGCTTTTCTTAAACGATACTTCATACATTCTTTTTATTCCCGTTTTCTCATCTGTCGTGTTTACTCCAATTAATAGGACATTTCACAGGTGAGAAGGTGAGAAGATGAATTCCTTGACCACTTAGGGGTGACATTTGCCAGGATGAAAGATCAAGTTAAGTGTTTATTGTCATGTGTCCCAGATAGGACAATTAATAGGACATTTTCTCCAATCAGGTGATTTGAAAATGATTCATTCTTCCTGAACCATGATGTCTTTGGCAGAGTGGATGGAGCCCTTGACCGCATCACATCTACTTCCTTCCTTCCAGAACAAGGGGTCACAGTTTAAGGATGAGGGGGAAATCTTTTAGGACCGAGATGACAAAAACATTTTTCACACAGAGAGTGGCGAATCGCTGGAATTCTCTGCCACAGAAGGTAGTTGAGGCCAGTTCATTGGCTATATTTAAGAGGGAGTTAGATGTGGCCCTTGTGGCTAAAGGTATCAGGGGGTATGGAGAGAAGGCAGGTACAGGATACTGAGTTGGATGATCAGCCATGATCATATTGAATGGCGGTGCAGGCTCGAAGGGTCGAATGGCCTACTCCTGCACCTATTTTCTATGTTTCATCTCTGCTCTCGCCCCCATTTCTCCTAGACAGTGCATGGATATTGTTCCCCTAAAACTGGGATTAGAGGTTCTGCATTCAATGGATGGTCCATTACAATTTCTTCTCGCTCCAACGAGATTCCTCTAACACACCCCTCTTTCCTTCCTCCCATTTAACCATTTTGACGGGACTATTTTCTTAGTAGACCACTGGTCTTGTCCTTTGTTCCACCCAACCATTTCCTGTCTTATATAACACCTTACCCTGCAACCACGGGAGTTGTGACTAAAAGTTAGTCCTTTTAACTAAAATGTACAGGTGCATGCAAACAGCAGCTGCAAATTGCTGTTTCCTTCTGTAAGAGAGGGGTTGAAGTAAGTTAGAACAGGATATTACCACTGCATCCTGAAATCAACAGAAGAGAGATTTGCGTTGCAGTTTTCCATGCTTTTCACAAGTTCACATGTTTATAGTAGTAGAACTAGGCCTTTCGCTCCATAGATGCTGCTGCACCCGCTGAGTTTCCCCAGCAATTTTGTGTACCCAGGCCATTTGGCCCGTCGGGTCTCCTCCATCATTCAATCATGGCTGATCTCTGCCTCATAATGCTATTTCTCTTCCTTCTCCCCATAACTCTTTACACCCGTTCTAATCTTGGTGTTTATACTTTACTTTAGACTTTGGAGATACAGTGCTGAAACAAACCCTTCGGCCCATTGAGTCAGCGCCGACCAGCTAATGGCCCCTGTACCAGCACTATCCTACACACTAGGGACAATTTACAATTTTTTTTTTCCCATCGAATCTGAAAAAATCGGAAAATAGTGGGAGAACTTGGGCAGTAAACCTGTAACTGTGGAAAGGGAAACCCATTAACCATTTGGGTTGGGGACTCTTCTTTGTGAACCAAACTGCATTGTTCTAAAATTTCTATTCTCTCATGTATATATATATTCTTTCTAGTCCTATTTTTCATCTAGTAGCAGCTTAATAGCATTGAATCAAGAGGCCAAAGTTTGTAATGGCATGATGGTTATTCTCTTTATAAACTGGTTGGCCAAATCATTGGTCCAGTAAAATATTCACCATGGTACGATGTCCCAAATTAACGAGGCTCCTTGCTCTGCCACAGCTGTCTCTACATTTTTTTTCTGTCTAAACCATCGTGGCGTCAAAAGTCTAACTAGAGAGACATAGTTTAGTAATGCATGAAAATAAAAAATATACCTGTAGTTGCTAAAAATCTAAAGCAAAACCCAATACACTTGTCAGATAAGCGATCATCTGTGGAAAGAGAACGTTTAGGGTTAAAAACAGTTTGCCTGAACTTGGGAAGGGATAAAGGTAATTTTTAGTTTTGGAGGAGTTGGTGGGAGGGATGGTTAGAACAAAGTAAACATCTGCAATTATGGCCAAGTCGCTTAACGGAACAATTAGAGAGTGGTTATAGACACACAATGCTGGAGTAACTCAGCGGGTCGGGCAGTATCTGGAGAAAATGAATAGGTGATGTTTCGGGTCAAGACCCTTCTTCAGATTTACTTTATTGACCTGACCCGAGTTTATTGTCACAACCTGAAACGTCACCTATTCCTTTTCTCCAGTCTGAGGAAGGAAGGTAGGTGAGAAGATGAATTCCTTTACCACTTAGGGGTGACATTTGCCAGAAGTCAGGTCAAGAGAGTTTAATGTCATGTGTCCCAGATAGGACAATTAAATTCTTACTTGCTGCAGAGTATTGTAAGCATAAATACAGAACAGTTCAGTTCAATATACACATAAATAAGCAGATAAAGTGCAATCGGCAGTTACATTTCAGAGTCTTCAAGAAGGAACTGCAGATGCTGGAAAATCGAAGGTACACAAAAATGCTGGAGAAACTCAGCGGGTGCAGCAGCATCTATGGAGCGAAGGAAATAGGTGACGTTTCGGGCCGAAACCCTTCTTCAGACTGATAGGGGGTGGGGGGGGAGAAGGAAGGAAGGAAAAAGGGGAGGAGGAGGAGCCCGAGGGCGGGGGGATGGGAGGAGACAACTCGAGGGTTAAGGAAGGGGAGGAGACAGCAAGGGCTTGCAAAATTGGGAGAATTCAATGTTCATGCCCGCCGGCCGCAGAGTACCCAGGCGGAATATGAGGTGCTGTTCCTCCAATTTCCGGTTCAGAGTCTGTTTGTTGGCGAGTTTAATAGCCTGATGGCTGTGGGGAAGAAGCTGTTCCTGAACCTGGATGTAACAGATTTCAGGCTCCTGTACCTTCTGCCCGATGGTAGCAGGGAGATGAGTGCGTGGCCAGGATGGTGTGGGTCCTTGTTGATGTTGGCTGCCTTTTTGAGGCAGCGACTGCGATAGATCCCTTCGATGGTGAGGAGGTCAGAGCCGATGATGGACTGGACAGTGGTCACAACGTTTTGCATCCCTTTTCTGCTCCTGGACGCTCAAGTTGCCGAACCAACCCACGATGCAACCAGTCAGTATGCTCTCTACTGTGCACCTGTAGAAGTTCAAGAGAGTCCGCTTTGACATACCGACTCTTTGTAGTCTACTCAGGAAGTAGAGGCGCTGATGTGCTTTCTTTATAATTGCATCAGTGTGCTGGGACCAGGAAAGATCTTCGGAAATATGCACGCCCAGGAATTTGAATTTCTTGACCTTTTCCATTGATATAAACTGGATTGTGGGTCCCAGTCTTACCCCTTCCAAAGTCCACAATCAGTTCCTTGGTTTGCTGGTGTTGAGAGCCAGGTTATTGTGCTGGCACCATTTGGTCAATCGGTCGATCTCACTTCTATACTCTGATTCGTCCCCATCAGTGATTCGTCCCACAACAGTGGTGTAGTCGGCGAACTTGATGATGGAGTTCGCACTATGGCTGGCTACGCAATCATGAGTATAGAGTGAGTAAAGTTACTCAAGCTGAGGTTGTACTTTTTTGGATCAGTATGTTGATATGGTTCACTTCTTAATAAACAGACAACTCCCAAAAACGTTAGGTAAACCAACTCAAGCTTTACTGATCATCTGCCAGCGGAAGTGACGGGGATACACCAGTCAAGTAAGCTACAGACACTTGACTTCCCCAGGCATCGGTCATTGTCTCAATGTACACCAACCTGAAACAAGACTGGGCCTCTCTCGCTCTCGCTCTCGCTCTCGCTCTCGCTCTCGCTCTCTCTCTCGCTCTCTCTCTCTCTCTCTCTCTCTCTCTCTTGGAACACAAGCTACAACCTAGACAAGTATTCCACCATGTATCTTTTATATATTTAAAAGCTTTTAATCATTTCAATGTGAGGCCAAAGACAGGGATGGGAAATTAAATAACGGGCAAATGGACACAAAGTGCAGCAGCAACTCTGCAGGTCGAGCAGCATCTCTGGAAAATGTGGACAGGTGACGTCTTGAGTCTGAAGAAGCGTCCTGACCTGAAATGTCACTTATCCATGTTCTCCAGAGATGCTGTCTGATCTGCTGAGTTACTCATGTACTTTGTATCCTTGTGTGTATTAACCAGCATCTGCAAATTATTGTTTCTACTGAGGATGCATCTGCAGTCACTTGTCTTCTTTGCTGTAACCTTGTCTGCTCCAGTGCCTTTAGTTTTGACTTTACTGCCTATTATTTTAATTTGGTCTTGAATTTGTTATTTCGATGTTGGCATTTAGGCATGATTCCATTTGACACAACATGGTTTATACATTTTAAAAGCACTGTATCCAGAACCAGGGGCCACAGTTTAAGAATAAGGAGTAAGCCATTTAGAACGGAGACGAGGAAACACTTTTTCCTCACAGAGAGTGGTAAGTCTGTGAAATTCTATGCCTCAGAGGGTGGTGGAGGCAGGTTCTCTGGATGCTTTCAAGAGTGAGCTAGATAGGGCTCTTAAAAATAGCAGAGTCAGGGGATATGGGGAGAAGGCAGGAACGGGGTACTGATTGGGGATGATCAGCCATGATCACATTGAATGGCGGTGCTGGCTCGAAGGGCCGAATGGCCTCCTCCTGCACCTATTGTCTATTGTATTGATTAAATAGGTTTAAAGGCCTATGGCCCAAATGCGGGCAAATGGGGAACTAACTCAGTATCGCACTGACAAGTGGACAGAAGGGCCTGTTTCCATGCTGTATATCTCTGTGGCACTATGCAGTTGCCGTTTTAATCCACCATCTATAATCTGTTTCCAGGAGCATGTGAACCACAACTGAGGCAAGCAGTTGAGAGCACAGGTGTCACTGTGGTTGAAACCAAAGCTATGATCCAGATATACAAAGTATTGAAATTCATTTTAATAAAATGTCATGTACATTTCTTATCAGCAAATGTCATGAACATGGTATTCAGTGTCTCAGTCAGAATTGTTCAAATTTGCTTATAGCTCTGGATTTCAGAGTTCTTTGTTCGCATTCTGTACTTGACGGCATTGTTCAAAATCAAAAGCTGTAATTTGTTCGAGATTTTAATTTTTGTTCAGCCACCGCGTGTCATTGCTGGTACTATTCAAAACTCCATGGGAAAACCTGTGGTTCATGTCCTTAGAATAGACACAAAATGCTGGAGCAACTGAATGGGGAATCTTCAGAATCTGATGAAGGGTCTCATTCCAAAACGTCACCCATTTCTTTTATCCAGAGATGCTGCCTGTCCTGCTGAGTTACTCCAGCATTTTGTGTCTACTTTCAGTGTAAACCAGCATCTGCAGTTCCTTCCTACACATGGTTCATGTCCTTAGCGAGTATGGAGTACAGTTGGACAAAATTATTTTGTAGAATTGTTTCTTTCTCGAGCAGCACAGCTGTAGAGTTGCTACCTTGCAGCGCCAGATTCCCGGGTTTGGGTACTGTCCATAAACAAAGTATATAAGTACAATCAATAATGTTTTATTATTAATGTTTAATGTTTTATGTGTCATTCCTAACAGTCACTGTACGTCATGGGTGTCACTTGCGGACGGAGCACCAAGGCAAATTCCTTGTATGTGAATACTTGGCCAAGAAACTTATTCATTCATTCATATAGAGTTTTTACATTCACCCCATGACTGGTGGGTGCTCGGATTGCCTCCCATATTCCAAAGGCGTGCAGGTTTGTAGGTTAATTGGCTTGTATAAAGTGTGTAGAATAGAACTAGTGTACAGGTGATTGCTAGTCTGCATGGACTCGGTGGGCTGTAGAGCCTGTTATCATGCTGTATCACTAAATTAAACTGCAATATTATCAAGTTTTTGCATTGTGAGGCATGTAACTGATCCTGCCAATTAAAAGCTGAAAACCTACCATTTATATAAAACTACTGATTTGCAATTGTCAGCATTAGCTTCTCCATTTACACTGCTATTAATATCCTAGAGGGCCCTAATGGTCAAAAGCTGAGCTGGAGCATCCATGTTGCAGAGTAGAGGCTGAATATTCTGACAAGTACCTTGCCTGCCCAAGTACTATCTTTAGACTTTGGACTATAGAGGTTCAGCGTCAAAATAGGCCCTTCAGCCCACCGAATTGAGACCGCGGCTTCACTTTACCGCGAGTACCTATGTCCCGCGATCGGAGCACTTTTTCCCGGTAAGTTTTCGCAGGCAGCTCCGAGATTAGCTGTTAAAGACTTATTACTCTACAACAGGCTGGCATTAGTGACAATGTTTAATTGACTGTGTTATTGAAACATATAGTATAGGCCCTCAACTTCATGAATGAATGAAGTAAGTGAATGAATGAAGTAAGTGAATGAATGAATTTATTCACATTATAAAAGGGTGCAATTAAATTAATTAAACTCCATACAGATAGATTTTCATAAATTCAGACTTTAGATCTTACCTTTTAGTTAGAGCTGGTTCCTGACTGTCTTAATCTTTGTGTTCCAGGACCTCAGCAGGGACTTTGCTTTCAAGGCTTTCTTCCACTTCCTCAACTTAGCAGCACTTTCTTCAGCCTTTTTAATGCTTTTCCCACTAAATACAATTACCTGCTGCAAGTTTCCACGACATTTATTCCACAGAACAACAAATCGGAATCTCCAGTAAAACAGGCATCTGTGAAGCCCCCTCAGCCATTTTGTGTGCTAGCCTGAAACAAAGCGCGTGATTGGCCAACTGGCAGACAACTCAATGTTAAATGTGCTTTGATTGGACTAAAAATTACCCGAAATTTTTCCAGTTTTTCTCTAATTTAATAAAAATGTGCAAGTCTTCTTCATATCGAGTTTCAGGGGTGATTTGTATGCTTTTTTTTACACAATATGTGAACATTTCATGTAGTTTGGTGACTTGGGTCACAAAATCCTATTTCTAGACACATTTTTGATGCTCGGCCCACAGCCTACTAGAATCGTGACTGCAATCATTGAATTTTCTGGTGTAAGTTACACATTGACAACATTTCCTCCTCTAAGCATCAATACAAGAACACCTCAAGGCTGTGTTCAGTTCCTCTGCTCTACTCTCTACCCATAACTAACCTGATACGATTCCGGTGCCATCTTTAAATTCACTGACAATGCCACCATTGTTGGATGAGAAGATTGTTCCCGATGTTGGGGAAGTCCAGAACAAGGGGTCACAGTTTAAGGATAAGGGGGAAATCTTTTAGGACTGAGATGAGGAAAATATTTTTCACACAGAGAGTGGTGAATCTCTGGAATTCTCTGCCACAGAAGGTAGTTGAGGCCAGTACATTGGTTATATTTAAGAGGGAGTTAGATGTGGCCCTTGTGGCTAAAGGGATCAGGGGGTATGGAGAGAAGGCAGGTACAGGATACCGAGTTGGATGATCAGCCATGATCATATTGAATGGCGGTGCAGGCTCGAAGGGCCGAATGGCCTACTCCTGCACCTATTTTCTATGTTTCTATGAGTAAAGGGTAACAGCGAGTCAGATGTGTGGTGGGCGATGTGTAGGAAGGAACTGCAGAGGCTGATTTAAACCAAACATAGACACAAAAACCTGGAGTAACTCAGCGGGTCAGGCAGCATCTCTGGAGCGAAGGAATGGGTGATGTTGTGGGTCAAGTCTGAAGAAGGGCCTGGACAGGGTAGATGCAGGAACAAATGTATTTGATGTTGGGGGAGTCCAGAACCAGGGGTCACAGTTAAAGGATAAGGGTTAGGCCATTTAGGGCTGAGATGAGGGAAACCTTTTTCAGCCAGAGAGTTGTGAATCTGTGGAATTCTCTGCCACAGAAGGCAGTGGAGGCCAATTCACTGGATGTTTTCAAGAGAGAGTTGGATATAGCTCTTGGGGCTGAAGGAATCAAGGGATATGGGGAGAAAGCAGGAACTGGGTACTGATTTTGGATGATCAGCCATGATCATATTGAATGGCAGTGCTGCCTCGAAGAGCCGGATGGCCTACTCCAGCACCTATTTTCTATAGTAGACACAAAATGCTGGAGTAACTCAGCGGGTGAGGCAGCATCTCTGGAGAGAAGGAATGGGCGACGTTTCGGGTCAAGACTAATGTCAGGGGAGGGGGCGGGACAAAGACAGAATGTAGGCAGAGACAGTAAGACTGGTGGGAGAACTGGGATGGGGACGGGGATGGAGAGGGAAAGCAAGGGCTATCTGAAGTTAGAAGTCAATGTTCATACCGCTGGGGTGAACATTGGCTTCTCTAACTGCAAATATCCCTTGCTTTCCCTCTCCCTCCATCCCCTCCCCCTTCCCAGTTCTCTCACCAGTCTTACTGTCTCCGACTGGATTCTATCTCTGTCCCACCCACTCCCCTGACATCAGTCTGAAGAAGGGTCTCAACCCGAAACGTCGCCCATTCCTTCTCTCCAGAGATGCTGCCTCACCCGCTGAGTTACTCCAGCATTTTGTGTCTATCATGCACATTGATCCTGGATTGCTCGGGTCATGAGGCACCAACCCTACTAAATGTGCCTTGTGAAGTGCAGTACACTTGAGTGTTGTTTTGCACTATTTGATTTGGAAATAGCCTGCATCCTGAGAGTGTTGTGGATGTTTTGTGGAGCTTTGGTTTTTATTGCAAAGGAGTGAGCAACCAGTAAGTTTAATTGGAGGAAACCAGCAGACTGTTTTGTAATTGGGCTTTGTACAGGGTATAATTTGCTTGAGTGATAACTTACATAGGCAAAAATATATAATGCGAAAGCACCACTTTAATTTTAGGTTCATGTTACATTCACAAGTTGCATGGATTAGCAAGGGGAGGCATTGATTTTTTTTTCTCTCTCTAGTTTATGTTTCAAGCATTGTTTGGGGCCAACTCCATCCGCAATAAATTGCAGCAAATTTTGGACACGACCCAGACCATGACACGAATCAATCTCCCTTCCATTGACTCCATTTACATCTCACTCTGCTGCGGCAAGGCCAGCAGCATAATCAAGGACCAGTCTTACCCCAGTCACTCCCTCTTCTCCTCCTCTCCCATCAGGCAAAGGGTATAGAAGTGTGAAAACGCACACCTCCAGATTCAGGGACAGTTTTCTTCCCAGCTGTTACTCGGCAATTGAACCATCTTATCAACTACTAGAGAGCAATCCTGAACTACTATCTATCTCATTGGAGACCCTTGGGACTATCTTTGATCGGACTTTACTGGCTTAACTTGCTCTAAACGTTATTCATGTTATACCCGCTATAGTGTATCTGTCGTGGGTGACTCGTTTGTAATCATGTATTGGCTTTCCGCTGGCTGGGTAGCACGCAACAAAAGCATTTCGCTGTACCTTGGTACACGTGACAAACAAAATTCAAAATCGATGGCTGTGCCATCCATTGTGGGGGGGGTGGGATGGGGGTGGAATTTTGGGCATTTTCCTCTTGCAATTATTGTTGAGAAGATTAGTTAGCCTTTTTTTGCTTCATGTCCTGGTTACTGGATATGATAAGTTGGTTTTGCTGCGCAAGGATTTTGTTTATGTTTATATATGGCACATTAGGGAGTTTGAAGATGCCACTGTAGTCTAGACAGGTCTTTGATTCCCCAGAGAGGAGGTGATACAGACAAAAGCACCAGAAAAGTAACACTATTTTCAAATCCAGTAGAATGTATTGTTGTGTACCTTCGATATTCCAGCATCTGCAGTTCCCTTTTGAACAGAATGCATTGTTGTATGAACAAGTCTGAGAGATACAGGTACAATGAAATCTTCCTTGCATCAGCATCACAGGCACGTACTCTCAGACAACACAGAATATATAAATTATGCATAAATTCTACAAGACAGTGAAAAGACTGTACAAACTCAAGACACTAATGTAAAAGTTAATTAGAAAAAACAAGACCCTGGTAGTGCAAGATGTGGTGCGTGATATTCTGTTGCTAAGTTACAACCAGGGATGTGAATCAGTTTAAGAACCCGGTGGTTCTCCCCACCATCGAAGGGATCTATTGCAGTCGCTGCCTCAGAGGCTGCCAACATCATCACAAACCCACATCATCCTGGTCACACATATTCATCGCTCCGTTGCCATCGGGAAGAAGGTACAGGAGCCTGAAATCTGGAATATCCAGGTTCAGGAACAGCTACTTCCCTACAGCCATCAGACTATTAAACACGCCATCAAACAAGCTCTGAACAATAACAGCCTATTGCACTTTATCTGTTTATTTATTGTGTATATATATAGTCTATGGTACATGGTATGGTACATAGACACACTAAACTTTTATCTCCTGTTCTGTATTATGTTTACATTTCGTTTGGACCTCAAGGGGTCCAAATGACAATAAATTGAATTGTATTGTATTGTATACATATTCTGTTGTGCTGCAGCAAGCAAGAATTTTATTGTCCTATCTGGGACACAGGACAATAAAACTCTCTTGACTTAATTTGACTCTTCTTGGTTGTCCTGTTACTGAACCTGGTGACTTCAGACCTCTGTGCCTCTAGCCTAACGGTAGCAGTGAGAAGAGGGCATGGTCCGGGGGTGGGGTTGGGGGCACCGTGCTAGAAGCTGCCTGCATGATGTTTCATGTAGATCCTTTTATTGCTCGGGAAGGCTGTTGGATGGAGAGAATGAACTTTCCGCTCTGCAGCATCCTGTGTTCCCGTGCCTTGAAATTTCCGTACCAAGCCATAATGCAACCTGTCAGAATAGACAATCGACAATAGGTGCAGGAGTAGGCCATTCGGCCCTTCGAGCCAGCACCGCCATTCAATGTGATCATGGCTGATCATCCCCAATCAGTACCCCATCCAGAGAACCTGCCTCCACCGCCCTCTGAGGCAGAGAATTCCACAGGTTTTTTTTGCAGTGAAGTTTGAGTATTCTGTGACATGCCAAATCTCTTTAAACTTCTAAAAGTAGAGTCATGGGCATGCCGCATTCATGATTACATCAATGTGCTGTTCAGAAAGATCCTCCAACATGTTAATGCCCAGAAATTTGAAGCTGCTAATTCTCTCCCCCTGCTGACCTGCCAATGAAAACTGGGACATGGTGTCCTGACTTCTGCTTTCTGAAGTAGGCAATTTGGTTCCTTGGTGTTGATAACATTGAGCGAGAAGTTGTTACACCACTCAACCGGGTGTTCTATCTCTCTGTATACTGTTGCATAACCTGTGATCCAACCTCCAGTGGTGTCATTGGCGACTTTGCACATGACATTGAGGCTGTGCGTGACCACGTGGTCATGGGTGTAAAGAGAGTAGATTGGAGGACTAAGGACACAGATTTGAGGTGTTGATGATCAGTGAGATTATGTTACCCGTCTGCACTGATTGAGGTCTGCTGATGAGGAAGTCAAGGATCCAGTTGAAGAGGGTGATGGAGAAGTCAAGGTCTTGGAGCTTGGTGGTTGGTTCGGAGGAGATTACAGAGAAGTAATGCTGAGGCTCTATAAGGCGCTGGTCAGGCCGCATTTAGAGTACTGTGAGCAATTTTGGGCCCCATATCTGAGGAAGGATGTGCTGGTTCTGGAGAGGGTCTAGAGGAGGTTTACAAAAGTGATTCCAGGAATGAGTGGGTTAGCATACGATGAAAGTTTGACAGCACTGGGTCTCTACTAGCTGAAGTTTAGAAGGTTGAGTGAAGGGGGACCTCATTGAAACCTACAGAATAATGAAAGGCATAGAGTAGATGTGGAAAGAATGTTTCCACTGGGCATAAAGGGTGCTCTTTTAGAAAGGAGGTGAGGAGGAAATTATTTAATCAGAGGGTGGTGAATCTGTGGAACTCATTGCCACAGAGGGCTGTGGAGGCCAAGTCAGTGGATATTTTTATGGCAGAAATAGACAGATTCTTGATTAGAACGGGTGTCGGGTTACGGGGAGAAGGCAGGAGATTAGGAGGCAGAGAACAGGCATGATTGAATGGCAGAGTGGACTCGATGGTCTGAATGGCTTAATTCTACTCCTATAACTTGTGAACGTGAGATGATTGTGTTGATCACCAAGTTGTAAAGTCCAGAGTAGAGTGGAGAGCCAGTGAAGTAGCCCCGGTTGTGGCAATAGTGAAATCAAAGCAGATCCAGGTCATTTGCGGCAGGAGTTGATTATCACCACAACCAATCTCTCGTAGCACTCCATTAATGTGGATGTATGTGCTACCGGGCGGTAGTCAGTGAGATGTCACCATGCTGCTTCCCCTTGGGCAGAGATATGATAGATGAAGCATGTCAGAACCTCAGACTGGAGAAGCAAGAGGTTGAAGATGTCCTTGAATACTTCAGCCAGTTGGTCTACAAAGGTCTTTGGTAGGTAGGAACCTCAGACCACATAAGTGAGGTTGCAGGCAAGCCTGTTGATCTGCGCAGGTCTTTGCAGCTGGCCCAGACTGTGTGCTTGGCCGACTGCCAAAGTCCCGATTTTAATCTTTCACACTTGGCACTTGTGCGTATACTCTATGCTTTTCTTTTGTGTTTCACTTTCATTAGGTTCCCGGAGAGATTACCAGTCTCCAGTGAAGATAACTATTCATGTTTAATTAGTTTTGCAAGAACTGTTGCCAATGAGCCAAGACTCTTGAGTGATCTCAAGGGTTTTTTTTTGCAGCCTGAATAACCTCGGGGATCAAGGATAACCTGCTTCCATTACAGTTCTGTCGCTTCTGAGGTGGCTCATGATTCCCATGAGGGATGTGTAGATGAGTACATGACCCAATCGGCATCAATGTGCTGAAGTGGAAATGGTTAAAAGCTTCCTTGGCATAAATGTTACCAAACATCTGCCGTGGATCAGCCTTAATAATGTGACAGCCAAGACGGCACACTGTCACCTCTAGTTCCTTAAGAGATTGAGGATGTCTCCAATGATTCTTGCAAACTTGTACAGGTGCCCCATCAAAAGTGTATTGTCATGATGCATCACAGCTTAGTTTGGGAATATCTCACAGAGAGTTGTGAGTCTGTGGAATTCTCTGCCTCAGAGGGCGGTGGAGGCAGGTTCTCTGGATGCTTTCAAGAGAGAGCTGGATAGGGCTCTTAAAGATAGCGGAGTCAGGGGATATGGGGAAAAGGCAGGAACAGGGTACTGATTGGGGATGATCAGCCATGATCACATTGAATGGCGGTGCTGGCTCGAATGGCCGAATGGCCTACTCCTGCACCTATTGTCTATTGTCTATCTCTGCCCAAGACCATAAGAAATTGCAGAGAGTTGCAAATGTAGCCCAGTCCATCACACAGTCCAGACTCCCCACCATTAACTCCATCTACACTTCACGCTGCCTCTGGAAAGAGGGCAACATAATGAAAAACATCCCACCTAGATCATTCCTTTTCCCTAATCCTGTTGGGCACAGAGTGCACACTACCAGATTCGCCTTCAGCTTTAGTTTTGTAAACTAAACTAGCTTCTTCTGCTCTGTCATTGGACTTCTGAACGGTCCTTCAATAAGCTAGGGTGCTGTCTGATTCACCTCTACCCCGTTGTGAACATAGGACATCATCTCTGGAACTGATACGCTACAATACTGGGGAAGCATATATTCTGCACACTGTATCTTCCCCTTTGCTCTATCTGTTGTACTTGAGTTTGGCTTGATTATATTTATGTGCAGTTTATTGTATTGGATCGCGGTTCATGCAGCATGGAAACGTGTCTTTCAGGCCAACGTCCCAGCTACACTAGTCTCACCTTCCTGTGCTTGGCCATAGTCCTGTAAACCTGTCCTATCAATGTACCTATCCAATTGTCTCTTAAATGTAATGACACTACATCCTGCAGCAGTTCGTTCCGTACACCCACCACCCTTTGTGCAGTTTAAAAAAAAACCTTGGGTTCCTATTAAATCTTCCTCCCTCACCTTAAATGTATGTCTGTGAATTCTTAATTTTCCCTATTCTGGGCATGACTTTACTTGATTTATTCCCCTCATCATTTTGTACAGTGCTATTAGATCACCCTTCATCCTCCTGCACTCTAAGGAATAAGGTCCTAACCTGCCCAACCTCTCCCTATAGTTCTGGGCCCACCTGGCCACATCCTCGTAAATCTTCTCTGCACCCTTTCCAGCTTGACAACATCTTTCCTCTAACATGGTGACCAAATCAAAGCTTTTCACTGTCCCACGATACCTGTGGCAATAATAAACCTAGACCTAGTCCTGCCACAGGTGGAACTTGTTGAAACTGGCCACATTGAATGGCGTAGACTCGATGGGCCGAATGGCCTACCTGTGCTCCTATGATTTATGAACTTGTGAAATGGGATGCGGCAGCAACATTTGAATTTGTGATATTAATAACTTGGATGGCACAGCTGGGAGAGCTGCTGCCTCTCGGCACCAGAGACCCGGGTTTGATCCTGATCTTGCGTCCTGTCTATGTGGAGTTTGCACGTTCTACCTTTGACCGCGAGGGTTTCCTCTGGGTGCTCTCATTTCCTCACATCCCAAAGATGTGGGGGTTAATGAGCCTCAGCAAATGGTTTCCTGGTGAAGTGGATCCCATAATGGGATAGCAAGAGAAGGGAAGAGAGTCAAGAGAGTTTTATTGTCATGTGTCCCAGATAGGACAATGAAATTCTTACTTGCTGCAGTACAACAGAATATGTAAACATAACACAAAACGGAAGATAAAAGTTCAGTGTGTCTATAGACCATAGCCATCGTCCCGTTGATATAAATGGATTGAGGGTCCCTATCCTACCCCTTCCAAAGTCCACAATCAGTTCCTTGGTTTTGCTGGTGCTGAGAGCCAAGTTTGTTGTGCTGGCACCATTTGATCAATAGGTCGATCTCACTTCCTGGGAACTTCACGCTCTCCCTGAGACTGTGGGTTTTCTCCGGGTGCTCTGTTTTCTTCCCACACTCCAGACGTACAGATTTGTAGGTTTATTGGCTTCTGTAAACTGCAAATAGTCCATGGTGCGCAGAACAGCGTTGGTGGACGCGAGGGTGATCGCTGGTCGGCTTTGGATGAAGAGCTCGAGTCTAAAGTCTAAGCTTGTGTGAGCAGGTGATGGATGGTCAGTGTGAATGGTCAGGGGTGGGATGTTGGGCCTATTTTCATGCTGTATCTTTCCATCGAAAAAATGCATTAACAGGCTCGGCTGCAGGGTTTTTTTTTTAACCGACACACTTTCCTCGGGGAAATCCATAGTCTGATCTGACAAAAATGGATAACCCTGTGCATTATTAAAGAGAGTGCATGTATATTCAACCTCTAACTTTCTCCAGCCCTACAACCCTTTGTGATGATCTTACATGGGATATACAAATCACCACAGACCCATAGTGGAAGTGGGTTGACCTGAACCCCGAGGGACTATCTAAGATTTCCCAGATGTAAATTAAATCATTTGTGTCTTAGCACAGTTTCTTCTTCTATTGAGTATACCTCTAACGGTATCGTTTTTATGTGTGTGTGTGTGTGACAATGAACAATAGGTGCAGGAGTACGCCATTCGGCCCTTCGAGCCAGTACCGCCAATCAATGTGATCATGGCTGATCATCCCCAATCAATACCCGTTCCTGCCTTCTCCCCATAATCCCCTGACTCTGCTATTTTTAAGAGCCCTATCTAGCTCTCTCTTGAAAGCATCCAGAGAACCTGCCTCCACCGCCCTCTGAGGCACAGAATTCCACAGTGTGGGTGTGTGTGTGTAGGAAAGAACTGCAGATGCTGGTTTAAATCGAAGGTAGATGCAAGAAGGGTCTCGACCCGAAACGTCGCCCATTCCTTCTCTCCAGAGATGTTGCCTGCCCGCTGAGTTACTCCAGCTGTGTGTGTGTGTGTGTCTTGTTTATTATATTGTTTACAGAGTACTATATTTACAAATTCTGTTGTGCTGCTGCAAGTAAGAATTTCATTGTTCTATCTGGGATATATGACAATAAAATACTCTTGACTCTTAGAAGTGTGAAAAGAGCACACCTCCAGATTCAGGGATAGTTTCTTCCCAATGGTGTCAATTAACTGAACCGTCCTATCACCAACTAGAGCACATTCCTGAACCCCTCGGACTATCTTTGATCAGACTTTACTGGACCTTATCTTGCACTAAACATTATTCACGTTATTCCCTTAATCATGTATCTGTACACTGCGAACGGCTCGATTGTAATCATGTATAGTCTTTCCTCTGACTGGTATAGCACGCAACAAAAGATTTTCACTGTACCTCGGTACACACGTGACAATAAACTAAACTCAAACTCTATCGCTTGGTTTTGAACAGCCTGGCTCTTGTCTTTGGAATTCCTCTCAAGTTTCTTGGACTATGTTTTATTCCTTAAAATCGTTATCTTTTGTAAAGTTCTTTGTTACCTGTTGTAACGGCTCACAGGTTCTGACCTCTCCACCATCGAAGAGATTTACCGGAGTCACTACCTCAAAAACATCGTCAGAGACCCACACCACCTAGGCCGTACACTCATTTCACCCCTGCCGTCGGGAAGAAGGTACAGGAGCCTGAAAACTGTGACATCCAGGTTCAGGAACAGCTTCTTCCCTACAGCCATCAGGCTATTAAACACTACAACCTCCAAATAACCTCTGAACTACATAGATTATTATTGCACTATTATTGTTTTCGTTTTTTTATGTATGCATGTTTGTGTGTGTGTGTATGTTTAGAAAATAGAAACATTGAAAATAGGTGCAGGAGGAGGCCATTCGGCCCTTCGAGCCAGCACTGCCATTCATTGTGATAATGGCTGATGGTCCCCAATCAATAACCCGTCCCTGCCTTCTCCCCATATCCCTCGATCCACTAGCCCCTAGAACTCTATCTAACTCTCTGTATGTATATAAATAATGTTTGTGTGTGTGTGTATATAGATAGATACACTGAACACTTGCTTCTTATATTTTTTGCAGAGTATTATGTTTACGTATTCTGTTGTGCTGCTGCACGTAATAATTTCATTGTTCTATATGGGACATATAACTATAAAATACTCTTGACTCTTAATAGTCATACAGCATGGAAACTGCCCTTTTGGCCCTACCAAGGTGCCCTATCTAAACTAGTCCCATTTGCCTGTTTTTGGCCCATATCCCTCTAAAGTCATTCTATCCATGCGCCAGGCCAAATTTCTTGTAAATAATCACTTTTGATTTGTCAAATTTTATCTGAATGTACAGTTTGGACACGTTGTTGTGTTAAAGGCACTATGTAAACTGATGGTATGGCCTGACATGAAGGAAACTGGCTTTGTGTTTCTGCAAGCAAATTATACTGATACTTAGCCAATATTCATAAAACATCAAAAATAAATCATGTCAAAAGTCTTCTTTTGTCATATGTACTGAAACTGAACAATGAACATTTTCCTTGATGCACAACAGATTGTAAACCAAATTCTCAATTGACATAAAAATATAAATAAATATTATAAATGTTCTATAAATAGAAACCTAATATGTAGTGCAAAAAAACAAAACACAGCGCAAAGTCCCTAGTGCAACCCCAGCAGTTTGTAGTTTAGTTGGACTTTGTATTGTTCAATAGCCTGATCTTTGTTGGGAAACAAAATGAACAAAACGTTACAGTTTTCAAGCTCCAATAACTTCTTCCCGATGGCAGGAGTGAAAATGAAAGCGTGGCCAGAGTGGTGTGGGTCCTGAATCTACCTGAACAATTTTTTTAAAGTTTCTGCTGAAGGGTTATTGAAGGTGGATGTCATGAGGGTGAAGTTAGTAATATGGAGCACAATTGAATTGACTTTATCCTCGTGTTCTCAATCCTATCTCATTGCCAATCTGGCTGTGCTAATTAGCAACGTGAGAGGTGTGGGTGTTGAGTTCACTGACTTGTCTGCAAGGTCAGTTGTGACTGAGTTTCTACAGAGGCATTTAGAAACCTCTGTGCTATTAAAAGGTATCGGCTACTTTGATTGTTCTTAACTGACTTAAAACTACTGGAAAATATATTTTGGTGTGTTAGCACCTTGTGCTTTGCAGTAAATGTTTTGCTGCCATTTGCTGACCTGAAGACATTGCAGCTTTCTGTGGCTTCATATTGTCTGCGGCAGTCTCTAATCGTTTGCCAACACAGACCTGTTTAAAATCGCCTTTTGTTCTTTCATCAAAGTAATTTCTACATTCCTAGACCCTTTCATAAGGACACAGATGAATAATATTACATTGCAAATTACAGGTTATGAGGTATTTTCCACTGAACTGTTAATAAGCCAGATAGAGTGGAGAGATTTAAGAGGATTTTGCCAGCACTTGAGGGCCTCAGAGGGTCAAGTGATAGGAGCAGAATTAGGCCAGAGAGGAGGGGGGGGGGGGGGGGGGGGAGAAAAAAAAAAAAAAAAAAAAAATAAAAATGCCGGGGCTACCTGAAGTGAGAGATATCAATAGTCATACCACTGGGCTGTAAGTCGCCCAAACAAAATATGAGATGCTGTTCCTCCAATTTGCATTTAGCCTCATTCTGACATTGGTGGAGACCGAGGACAGAAAGGTCTATGTAGGAATCACCCAGTCTGTGTCTGGTCTTGCCGATATACAAAAGTATATGAACCTCTGCTTAACCTGAAAGGACTATCGGAGTCCCTGGACAGAGTCGAGGGAGGAGGTATAGGGACAGGTTGCATCTTCTGTGGTCGCAGGGGAAGGTACCTGGGGAGGGGGTGGTTTGGGTGGGAAGGGATGAGTTAACCAGGGAGTTACGGGGGGAACAGTCTCTGACCTTGACACCTGGAAACTACGTGTTGGTAGAGTAGAGCTAATAGGACTTGATGTTTCAATCCGTGTAATAAGTCGGCCATCTTGCTATTTGCAGTGGGATTGGAGTGGTGAAAGGTCGGGTAGGTACGTCATCGGGGTCATCAGGTGGGCACCCTCCTTCTTTGACGTTTCATTGATAAGCCCACAACATCTCCAGAGGGCTCAACGGTGATACCCGGCTTCCCAGTTACACCCCCCTCAATTCCATACTCTCCTGTATTCATCTTGCAGCCCAATTGTTGTCTCCCTTTTTGATCCAAATCCAATTGCTGCTTTTTTCTGCAGAATTTGATCATGATTTGATTGCTTGTTGGAGGGAGCGACCACTCATCCCCATTTTCTTTAATAGCCTGGTCATAGATGTAGCAACAAATCCCCTGGATACTGAGTTGGATGATCAGCCATGATCATATTGAATGGCGGTGCAGGCTCGAAGGGCCGAATTGCCTACTCCTGCACCTATTTTCTATGTTTCTAAGTTTCTATCCCACTTCGACAGGGAAAATCTTGGTCTTCCAGCCATTCAGAGTACTTGGTCTTTTTCCTCTCATCAGCTTCTTCAACACCATCTTCCCATGGAACTGTCAATTCCACAGAAGTAACAATAGGTCAAGCATCAGCACTGACGGTGAATAAGTGGACCTGTAGAATAAAATCTCAAATCTCACTGTACCAATTGGTGCATGTGACAATAAATGTAAACCTGAAAAAGCACATCAAGCTGTGTATATTATTGGTAATGCCGTTGCAGGAAATCCTTGTTATATTGTGACGAATGGATGCTTTGCACAAAACATTAGCAAAACTGTCTTAAAACCACTTCAGCTGGTTTTATCCACTGGCATGAGGAACAATTAGCATGTCTAGTATAATCGACCAGCCCAATATTGTTTTCTGCAATCTCTAACTTGGTTACAGATGATTAGGAAGATCTGAGATTCTTAGATTTGATGTGATGTAAAAGCTTGTGAATATGTGGGGTGTTTAAAAAGAACGAAGAATGTTATGGCTATTGTGGATAGTGCAGTAATATTCAGTCAGGATTTCCAGAACCTTTCCTAATTCCTTTCTTATTTACCCATGTATTTTCCATGAGCTTCAATTACATTTTTTATAACTTCTCGTGCTTCATCCTCAGCAAAGGTTTTCACAATTTGGTCGTGTTGCCAGGTGGTAGGATTGTTGCAATTGGAATCCATGTGAACTGTTTAATTCGGAATTCTGACTGCCGACTTGTGCTATATGCTAAAATTCGCATAAATGAGGGTAGTTTTTTAATTGGTGTTTTTTGGCATTTATACTTGATCTGCTGTTTATTTGTAGCATAATGCTAGCCTACTTCCGTTCAGTAAATAGAGCTGATTGTGATTTGTACAAATACCCGTGGCACGGTGCCTGTTTTGGTTCCTTCAGCTGGGCATTGAAGAGAGCTGCATCTGAAGTTCCATTCAGTTTATTGTCACGTGCTCAGTGAAGCACTGTGCTCAGTGTTGGCTTCCCTATTCAAGGGTGGATGTTCAGTTTAGATACAGAGTGAAAAGTTCGCAAGTGATAGGACCAGAATTAGGCCATCTACTCCGCCACTCAATCATGACTGATCGATCTCTCCCTCTCAACCCCATTCTCCCGCCTTCGCTCCATAACCCCTGACATCCGTATTAATCAGGAATTGATGAATCTCTGCCTTAAAAATATCCATTGACTTGGCCTCCACAGCCTTCTGTGCACCCTTCGGCCCACACCGACCATCGATCATTAGTTCGCATTAGTTCTAAGTTATCCCACTGTCTCATCCACTCTCTGCGCAGTATGGGGAATTTACAGAGGCCAATTAACCTACAAACCTGTGCGTCTTTGAGATGTGCGAAGAAACCTGGAGGAAACCCACACGGTCACAAGGGAAACATGCAAACTCCACACAGACATTTTCCTAGGTCACCACCTCCAGGTCCCTCAGATCGGCTGACTTGGGTTACTGAACATCCCACGGTCTAGGCATAAGCTAAGGGGTGACCGCGCCTTTGCGGTTGCAGCTCCTAGACTGTGGAACAGCATCCCTCTTAGAAACATAGAAACATAGAAAATAGGTGCAGGAGTAGGCCATTCGGCCCTTCAAGCCTGCACCGCCATTCAATATGATCATGGCTGATCATCCAAATCAGTATCCCGTACCTGCCTTCTCTCCATACCCCCTGATCCCTTTAGCCACAAGGGCCACATCTAACTCCCTCTTAAATATAGCCAATGAACTGGCCTCAACTACCTTCTGTGGCAGAGAGTTCCAGAGATTCACCACTCTCTGTGTGAAATAAGTTTTTCTCAGCTCGGTCCTAAAGGATTTCCCCTCTATCCTTAAGCTGTGACCCCTTGTCCTGAACTTCCCCAACATCGGGAACAATCTTCCTGCATCTAGCCTGTCCAACCCCTTATGAATTTTGTAAGTTTCTATAAGATCCCCCCTCAATCTCCTAAATTCTAGCGAGTACAAGCCAAGTCTATCCAGTCTTTCTTCATATGAAAGTCCTGACATCCCAGGAATCAGTCTGGTGAACCTTCTCTGCACTCCCTCTATGGCAATAATGTCCTTCCTCAGATTTGGAGACCAAAACTGTATGCAATACTCCAGGTGTGGTCTCACCAAGACCCTGTACAACTGCAGTAGAATCTCCCTGCTCCTATACTCAAATCCTTTTGCTATGAATGCTAACATACCATTCGCTTTCTTCGCTGCCTGCTGCACCTGCATGCCTACTTTCAATGACTGGTGTACCATGACACCCAGGTCTCGTTGCATCTCCCCTTTTCCTAATCAGCCACATTTACACCTCACATTTATCCACATTATACTGCATCTGCCATGCATTTGCCCACTCACCCAGCCTATCCAAGCCACCTTGCAGGCTCCTAGCATCCTCCTCACAGCTAACACTGCCCCCCAGCTTAGTGTCATCCGCAAACGTGGAGATGTTGCGTTCAATTCCCTCGTCCAAATCATTAATATATATTGTAAATAGCTGGGGTCCCAGCACTGAGCCTTGCGGTACCCCACTAGTCACTGCCTGCCATTGTGAAAAGGACCCGTTTACTCCTACTCTTTGCTTCCTGTTTGCCAGCCAGTTCTCTATCCACATCAATACTGAACCCCCAATACCGTGTGCTTTAAGTTTGTATACTAATCTCTTATGTGGGACCTTGTCGAAAGCCTTCTGAAAGTCCAGATATAACACATCCACTGGTTCTCCCCTATCCACTAAACTAGTTACATCCTCGAAAAATTCTATAAGATTCGTCAGACATGATTTACCTTTCGTAAATCCATGCTGACTTTGTCCAATGATTTCACCACTGTTCAAATGTGCTGCTATCCCATCTTTAATAACTGACTCTAGCAGTTTCCCCACTACCGATGTTAGACTAACTGGTCTGTAATTCCCCGTTTTCTCTCTCCCTCCCTTTTTAAAAAGTGGGGTTACATTAGCTACCCTCCAATCCTCAGGAACTACTCTAGAATCTAAAGAGTTTTGAAAAATTATCACTAATGCATCCACTATTTCTGGAGCTACTTCCTTAAGTACTCTGGTTGCAGCCTATCTGGCCCTGGGGATTTATCGGCCTTTAATCCATTCAATTTACCTAACACCACTTCCCGGCTAACCTGGATTTCACTCAGTTCCTCCATCTCCTTTGACCCCTGCTATTTCCCCTGCTATTTCCGGCAGATTATTTATGTCTTCCTTAGTGAAGACGTAACCAAAGTAGTTATTCAATTGGTCCACCATGTCCTTGTTCCCCATGATCAATTCACCTGTTTCTGACTGCAAGGGACCTACATTCGTTTTAACTAATCTCTTTCTCTACACATATCTATAAAAACTCTTCCCATCAGAACTGCCCCCTCCATCGACTCCTTTAAGTCGAGACTAAAAAGTCATCTTTACTCTCAAGCCTTTCTTGACGTCCTCTGAGTGAGGGCTATATGTATGTATTTATGTATGTAATTAATCTATGAACCACTGTTGTATAATGTTAGTACCTCCACCAATATAAAGCACTTTGGCTAACGAGAGTTGTTTTTTAAATGTGCTATCGAAATAAAAGTGACTTGACTTGACTAGGTCAGGTTTGAGCCCAGGTCAACGGCGGTGTGAGACCACAGCTCTACCTGCTGCACGACTTTGCTTCCCATTAATGCATTGGAAGTCATTTAGAGAAGATTCACTCTACCGGTAACTAGGTGGGTGTTTTAGGAAGTTTGCAGAGGCTGGTCTTGTAAAGTTTCATTGTAAGAGGTGAGAGAAGACTTGTTATAGAAGATCCAAGAGGTCTAAACAGGGTGGATATGGAGAAGATGTTTCCCTTTGGCCAATTTGGAATCATAGCCCAGTGCTTAAAAATACGGAGTCACCCTTTTAAGTGTTTCCTCGCAGAGAATAAGTGGTAATATTGCCAGGTCTCCATTTCTGAAATAACTTATTTCATTCTATTTTGCTAAAGAAATTATGTTATTAAGCTGGAAAGGGTGCAGAGAAGATTTATGATGTTGCCAGGACTAGAGGGCCTGAGCTATTGACAAGGTTCACTTCTTAATAAACAGACAACTCACAAAAACTCAAGCTTTGCCGATCATCGGCCGGGAAGTGATGGGGATACACCAGTCAAGTAAGCAACACAGACACTTCTCCCGTGCCACCACTTCAATGAACAAAGAGTTACATGGCGTTTTATACTGTGTGTGTGTGTGTGTCACTTAGTCACATTCCAAAAATGTTAGTCATGGTCAGAGATACAGTCAATACACATTACCACAGGACACATCTGAGCTAGTCTCATGTTAATTAATAGACACATTTCAAAGGCATCTTATCAGTTGGTACTTTCAAGACAAGACATCTCAAAGGCATTGGTCATTCTCTCAATATACATCACTGAGACAAGTCTGGGCTTGTCTCTCTCATCAATTGGTAGACACATTTCAACAGCACCGGTCATTGTCTCAATACACAGCAACCTGAGGCAAGCCCGGGCTTTACTCTCTCTTATCAATACACTGGAAAAGGCCTGCTTGAGATGAAATATACGCTAAAACCTAGTCCAGTATTCCACTATATATCTCTTATATATTTAAAAGCTTTTAACCTTTTCACTATGGGGAGAGGTTGGGCAGGCTAGAAATTTAACCCTTGCAGCGCAGGAGGATGGGCGATCTTACGGAGATGTATAAAATCACGAGGGGTAATTGAACAGTGCACTTTGTCTTTCACCAAGGGTAGGGAAGAACGAGCAGACATGGGTTTAAGATGAGAGGGGAAAAATGTAATAGGAAACTGAGGGGCAAATATTTCACACACAGGGTGGTGGGCAAATAGAACGAGCTGCCAGAGTAGCTGGTTGAGGCAGGTACTATAACATTTAAAATACACTCGGACATGTACACGAATGGGAAAGGTTTAGAGGGATCTGGGTCAACATAGGCATGTGGGACTAGCATGTCATTGTCATGCAGCATGTCCCAGCTACTCTAGTCCTGCCTGCGTTTGGTCCATATCCCTATAAATCTGTCCTATTCATGTACCTGTCTAATTGTTTCTTAAACGTTGAGATATTACCTCCTCTGGCAGCTTGTCCCATACACACATCAATCTTTGTGTGAAAAAAGTTACCCCTCAGATCCCTAATAAATCTTTTCCCCTTCACCTTAAAGCTATATCCTCTGGTCCTCGATTACCCTACTCTGGTTAAGAGACTCTGCGTCCAACATGAATGTTAGAACGGAGAAGAGGAAACACTTTTTCTCACAGAGAGTGGTGAGTCTGTGGAATTCTCTGCCTCAGAGGGCGGTGTAGGCAGGTTCTCTGGATGCTTTCAAGAGAGAGCTAGATAGGGCTCTTAAAGATAGCGTAGTCAGGGGATATGGGGAGAAGGCAGGAACGGGGTACTGATTGGGGATGAAGGGCCGAATGGCCTGCTTCTGCACCTACTGATTGGGGATGAAGGGCCGAATGGCCTGCTTCTGCACCTATTGTCTATTGTTATATTGGTCTGCATGGCCAAATTGAGCTGTAGGGCCCAATTCCATGCTGTATGCTTGTATGACTTTATAACTCGATCTGTAACGTTGAATGAGGGATAAGTATTGGTTACGATGCCAAGGATGGTTCTTCTGCTCTTTGAAATGTACCCTGGGCATTTTTCCATCCATCGGAAAAAGTAATGGAGAATTAAACTAATGGGGAATTCCCCAGCACCAGTGTCGTCCAGAATATTTATGCTTGCGTGCCTTTTGGGACTCAAACCTACAGATTCTTGGCTCCGATAAGAGGTCATAAGGAATAGAAGTAGCATTTTGCCATACGATCCGTCAAGTCTACTCCACCATTCAGTCATGGCTGAAGAAGGGTTTCGGGTCGAAACGTTGCCTATTTCCTTCGCTCCATAGATGCTGCTGCACCCGCTGAGTTTCTCCAGCACTTTTGTGTACCTATGGCTAATCTATGTCTCCCTCCTAACCCCATAATCTCTGACACCTGCACTAATCAAGTTTACAGATTTTCTAAAGGGTTTCTAAACAGGAAGGTGACACCTGATAGATATAGTTCTAATGTGCGCTTAAAATCTTTGGGAGCTATGAAAGATATTGAGTTGGTCAGGAAATCAAGATAATGCTTTTGGTGGCAAACAGAATTTCAAAAGAAAAGATTAATTACCTCTTCAGAGGATTAAGTTTAGTTTATAGTTTAGAGAGTCAGCGTGGAAACAGGCTATTCGACCCACCAGGTCCATGCCGACCAGCGATCCCCGCATATTAACACTATCCTACACACACTAGCGACAATCTTTTACATCTACCAAGCCAACTAACCTACAAACTTATACGTTTTTGGAGTGTGGGTGGACACCAAAGATCTCGGTGCAAACCCACGCATTCACGGGGAGAACGTACAAACTCCATACAGACAGCACCTGTAGTCGGGATCGAACCCAGGTCTCTGGTGCTGCAAGGGCTGTAAAACGGTAACTCTGCCACTGCGCCACCTTGTTGCCCCAAAGCAAATATACTAGGCCAGGGGTGGGGAACCTACGGCCTTCTAAGCCATTAATTGCGGCCTTTTGAATGAATCCAAATTTTGTAGAACAAATCTTTTTATTATTATTAATATGTGTTTGTTCATCTTTTATTATTTTAATTTTAATCTTAAAATGAACGTATTTAAAATACCAAAGAGTAAAAGAAGATTCAATGAAATAATCCTCCCTGATTGACGGCCACAATTAAAACATTAGTAAGTCATGAGGGTTATTTTAACAAAATAATGTACATTTGGAAGTATATCTAATTGAAGTTTCTTGGATGCGGCCTTATTAGATTACAGCTAACTTAATGTTGCATTCCTCCATGAAAACTAGGCTTCATCTCTGTCCACCCATCAGCCAATCAAAAAAAACAAAAAAGCAAACCCTAGATTTGTCTTAATTGACAAACCAGAATTATCTGTTAGAATATGGTCTCCAATTTTTGAAAAAGTGAATTGGTGTAGCACAGAATCAGCGTTCTTGGTTCTTGGTTCTTGGTTTCTTGGTCCTCCAAAATATTCCAAATGGAATTTAAACTGGAGGTGGTGAAGGGAGGGCTTAAGCCAGAAAGGGTTATTGGGAAGAAAGAGCTACGTTGAAGCTGAGTTTGGGATTGGATGAATAGTTATACTCAACATTTCCTGGATCTATCTCCACAATCTTGTTATTGGTAGTTTCCTTTTGCGTCTCCTTTTTTTTCTCTATTAGTTTCTCTCTTTATCTTTATTCTTTAAAAAAAAATCTTCAAAAAAAACTGAAGCTATGTAAGAAATCTGTAATTAAATTGTCGTTTACTATTATTTGTACACATGCTTCTAATAAAAATATTAAAACAATTAAAACACCCATGCCTGTATCCACCCATCACTTGCTAGACTTTGTCCCACCTCTCTTCCAGCTTTCTCCCCCCCCCTCCCCCAATCAGCCTGAAGAAGGGTCCTGACGTGAAACATCGCCTATCATGTTCTCCAGAGATGATTCCTGACCAGTTACGGCAGGACTTTTTTTTTGTCTGTCAAAAAGACTCTTAAACACCATTTCATGTCTCTGCCGATTACCCCACCGCCCTGCAATGCATTCCAGGCACTTTCAACAGTTGTGCAGAATCAATTAGTGGGTGTGTAGTGTCTTGTTTGCTTGAGGTGTGTGTGCGTAGGCCTATGCATAGTTTCTAATAAATATAACTTGAATTACTACTTGAGTTAATCTAAAATTGTTGGAGACAAATTTAAATTGTGTTTATGATGGCTCAGTTTGGCTTTTGGATGAGACTGCTGTGTACAACATTGAGTTTCCTGGAAGTCAGTGTGTACGCAACCCATCTACTGTTGTGAGCAGGGCTGACTCTCAGAGTTCTCAATGGGATGGTCTGGGGGCATGTGGAGTGTGTGGGGAGTATTTTTACACAGCGATGGGTGCCTGGAGTACAGGATGGTGTTGGCAGCAGATACGGTAGTGGCATTTAAGGAGTTTTTACATCGATATGGTGCACGTGCAGGCAGTGGACATTATTGTAAATTTGCTTTGTGTTCTTAGAGTTAACTGTGGTCAAAAACTGCTGGAAGTATGAAAATAAAAACACAAAACTCTGAAAATTCAACAGGTTGGACAATAGTGGAAAGAGAAACTCTTAAATGTTTTAGTTTCTAATCCCTTCATTAGCTGAGAATGGGATACTGAGATGTTCTGAACTGAACCCATCCTTCTCAAGAGATGCTGTCTGATCTGCAGATCATCATTTTGTGTTTTATCTAAACCAGTTGACATATAGAGTCATACAGTTTGGAAAAAGGCCCTTCGGCCCAACTTGCCAACACCAACATGTTCCCGATGTTGGGAGAGTCCAGAACCAAGGGTCACAGTTTAAGAATAATGGGTAGGCCATTTAGAACGGAGATGAGGAAAAACGTTTTCACCCAGAGAGTTGTGAATCTGTGGAATTCTATGCCTCAGAAGGCAGTGGAGGCCAATTCTCTGGATGCTTTCAGGAGAGACTTAAAGGCCTGTCCCACTTGGCCGTCATTTACGCGACAGGCCGGTAGTGACTGACACACGACGATCGCGCGCGTCATCATGCGTCCGCACAGCCGTCTGGAGCGCGTGACGTCATTTGAAGATGGACACAAAATGCTGGAGTAACTCAGCGGGACCGGCAGCATCTCTGGAGAGAAGCAATGGACGATGTTTTGGGTCGAGACTCTTCTTCAGTCTGAAGAAAGGTCTCGACCCGTAACGTCACCCATTGCTTCTCTCCAGAGATGCTGCCGGTCCCGCTGAGTTACTCCAGCATTTTGTGTCTATCTCCAATCATCTTGGCCCCGCTCTGGGAGTAGAAGTGGGGGCGGATCGGGATCCGCAACGGCTGTGAACCCCAGGCCGAGCTCCGCGCCAGGGTTTTGGGCCTGTCCCACTTTGGCCGTTAGTTACGCGACAGGCCGGTTGCGCGTGAAGATTTTGTGCAAGACGAAGTCCACACGCCTCCACGCCACTCCCCCGCTACCCACACGCTAGCAGGTCGCGTAAATGGCGTGCAAATGACGGCCAGGTAGGACAGGCCCTTTAGATAGGGCTCTTAAAGATAATGGAGTCAGGGGATATGGGGAGAAGGCAGGAACGGGGTACTGATTGGGGATGATCAGCCATGATCACAATGAATGACAGTGCTGGGCCATTCGAAGGGCCGGATGGCCTACTCCTGCACCTATTGTCTAAACCAATCCTATCCATGTACCTGTCTAAACATTGTGATTGTACCTGCCTCAACTACCTCCTCTGGCAGCATGTTCCCTATAATCACCACCCTTTATGTTTAAAAAAAAAGTTTCCTCTGGGGTTCCTATTAAATCTTTCCCCTCCCACCTTAAACCTATATCCTCTGGTTCTCAATTTCCCCTACTCTGGGTAAAATACTATGTGCATTCACCCTATATGGCTGAGACGGTGGCTGGACTTTGATAGGTTTGATACCAAATAATATTTCAGCTGACTGACCTTTTGTGGATTGTATGACTCTTAAGTACTGAGCACAGTTTATTTTCCACTGGGGGGGCTGATAATTTTGCATTTTAATTACAATTGCAAGTAAGCATGCAGGTACAACAGGCAGTGAAGAAAGCGAATGGCATGTTGGCCTTCATAACAAGAGGAGTTGAGTACAGGAGCAAAGAGGTCCTTCTGCAGTTGTACAGGGCCCTAGTGAGACCACACCTGGAGTATTGTGCGCAGTTTTGGTAACCCAATCTGACGAAGGACAATCTTGCAATTGAGGGAGTGCAGCGTAGTTAATTCCCGGGATTCCAGGTTAATTCCCGGGATGGCGGGACTGTCATATGTTGATAGAATGGAGCGGCTGGGCTTGTATACTCTGGAATTTAGAAGGATGAGAGGGCATCTTATTGAAACATGTAAGATTGTTAAGGGTTTGGACACACTAAGAGGCAGGAAACATGTTCCCGATGTTGGGGGAGTCCAGAACCAGGGGCCACTGTTTAAGAATAAGGGATAAGCCATTTAGAACGGAGATGAGGAAATGTTGTTATTTACTTTAGCCCAGAAACAGGCCCTTCGGACCACCGAGTCCATGCCGACCAGCGATCATCCCATCTTTTTCACACACAGAATTTTGAGTCTGTGAAATTCTCTGCCTCAGAGGGCGGTGGAGACCGATTCTCAGGATGCTTTCAAGAGAGAGCTAGATAGAGCTCTTAAAGATAGCGGAGTCAGGGGATATGGGGAGAAGGCAGGAACTGATTGGGGATGATCAGCCATGATCACATTGAATGTCGGTGCTGGCTCGAAGGGCCAAATGGCCTACTCCTGCACCTATTGTCTATTGTCTAATTTACCACATGTTCCCTATTGTTTGTGTTTTTAGGTCAGAAGACTTGCCTCCATTTGCACGGCACGTTTCCATACCTGTATGTTCCATACGATGGCTTTGGACAACAACCTGAACGGCATCTTCGTCAGCTGGCTTTCAGTATTGACCGAGCTCTTAATGTATCTCTGGGCAATCCTTCTTCCAGCATCCAGCATGTATTCAGGGTGTCACTTGTATCTGGCACGTGAGTAGTTATTTATCTGCAATAACAGTGGGACACTGTGAATTCTGTGTCTTGGTCAAGTGGTGAATGCCACAGAGTACTTGTATCTTTAAAGAAAACACTTCTCTCGACCTGTTGGTAGAAATCAACAGTAAAGTTCTGCCTACATTAAGTGCTGCATTTTTTTAAATTAACAAATGTGATTTCTGAGCCATGGTATGCTTATAGGTTTAAGAAAGAACTGCAGTTGCTGGAAAAATTGAAGGTAAATAAAGATGTTGGAGAAATTCAGAGGGTGAGGCAGCATCTATGGAGCGAAGGAATAGGTGACGTTTCGGGTCGAGACCCTTCTTTCAGACTGAAGAAGAGTCTCGACCCGAAACATCATCCATTCCTTCGCTCCATAGATGCTGCCTCACCCGCTGAGTTACTCCAGCATTTTTGTATGCTCATAGGTTGCATGTTAGTCCACAGAAAGGTGTGCAAGCGGTTTATGGTGGGCAGGAATCACGTGTTTAGGGTGCTAAGTGCTTGCTGTGTGCTGCAAACTGTTCTCTGTCGTTTCTTCCCCACAAAAAAATGGCTGGAGACGAGACTTTAATGTCAGGAATAGTAACAACGCAAAACACAAAGTGCTGGAGTGGCTCAGCGGGTCAGGCAGCGTCTTTGGAAGGAATGGACAGGTGACATTTTAGGTTGGGATCTTTCCTCAGACCCAAGCCGAAACATTGTCCATCGCTCCACAGATGAAACTTTATTGTCATGTGGCGTATCGGCACAGTGAATATCTTTGTTTTGCATGCAATCAAGTAAAATCATGCGACAGATAATCACGATCGTAGATCGTTAAGAATAAGGGGTAAGCCATTTAGAACGGAGATGAGGAAACACTTTCTCTCACAGAGAGTTGTGAGTCTGTGGAATTCTCTGCCTCAGGTCGAGGGCAGTGGAGGCAGGTTCTCTGGATGCTTTCAAGAGAGAGCTAGATAAGGCTCTTAAAAATAGGGGATATGGGGAGAAGGCAGGAACGGGTTACTGATTGGGGATGATCAGCCATTGAATGGCGGTGCTGGCTCGAAGGGCCAAATGGCCTACTCCTGCACCTATTGTTTATTGTCTATTGTCTAACGAGTGCAGTCTTATCTTGACCGTAAATTCCTGTGATCCCGACGGCACCGAGCCTCGGACGACTCCAGGTGGGTTCCCCGATCCGCGGCGGGCTGGCGGGCAAGGCCTGCTGTTGAGTAATGGCCACTGCTCACCGGGAGCTTCTGCCTGGCCTGCCGAGTTACCCCAGCACGTTGAAAAGCTGTTAATGAAAGGCCTAGATCGAGTGGATGTGGAGAATATGTTTCCAATAATTGGAGGGTCTTGAACCAAAGGGGAACCCTCAGAATAGAACGACATATGTTTAGAATGGAGTTGAGGATGAATTTCTTTAGCCAGAGAGCGTTGAGTCAGTGGAAATCATTGCAACAGGTGGCCGTGGAGGTTAGTTCATTGGGTATTTTTAAATTGGTGATTGATAGGTTCTTGATAAGTAAGGGTGTCAAAGGGAGTGGGTAGGAGGGTGGGGTTGAGAGAGAGAAATCAACCACTCATGACGATGGGCTGAATAACCCTGATTTACTCCCTGGTAGACACAAAATGCTGGAGTAACTCAGCGGGTGAGGCAGCATCTCTAGAGAGAAGGAATGGGCGAGTCTCAAGCCCATCAAGTCTCGACCCGAAACGTCACCCATTCCTACTCTCCAGAGGTGTTGCCTCACCCGCTGAGTTACTCCAGCATTTTGTGTCTACCTTCGATTTGAACAGCATTACTGAGTTACTCTGGCATTTGTGTCTACCCTGGATTTGAACCAGCATCTGCAGTTCTTTCTTACGTATTTTGATCCCATGTCTTATGGTCTTATTGTGTTTTACTCAAGTTTCCAGCATCCTTGTGTCTCCATACTAATAGCCCTGTCCCACGATACGAGGATTTTACTACCTTGAAAGTCTGACTCTCTGCCAGCTCACACAACAGCTCGCAAAATCATTTCAACTTTTGGCAGACTTCAATTCACAGCAATTGGCTTGCCTCCAATGTTGATTAATGATACTCAATTGAAGTAACTATTTAAAACTTCTGAGAGCATTTGGAAACAATATGTGAACAAAAGGAGTAGGTATTCTGAAAGGTGACTGAGGTGTAGTTGGGAGTGCTTTTGGTTTCAATGAGGAGGTGGAATAATAGGCTGGTGAGACGTTTCCATTGTGGAATTTAGACAGCTGAAAGTTGTTATTGGTGGGGCTGTCATGAAGGACGTGCATAATTTGAGGGGCTAAGAGCACTGTGGTGGGGGTTGGAGTGCTGAATGTGGCTCTAGATGGCAAGGAGCAAACAATATCAAAACTTCAGAACAGCACAAGAACAGTCTGTGCCAAACATGGTGCCAGGTTAAAGTAATTTCCTGCTAGCACATAGACAATAGATGCAGGAGTAGGCCATTTGGCCCTTCCAGGCCAGCACCGCCATTCAACGTGATCATGGCTGATTATCCCCAATCAGTACCCCGTTCCTGCCTTCTCGCCACATCCCCTGACTGCTATCTTTAAGAGTGGACATGATCCATATCTCTCCATTCCCTGCATATCCATGAGTCTTATCTAAAAGCCTCGATCGTGTCTGCCCCTGCCACCACCTCAGCACTAGATTTCAGGCACCCACCATTCCATGTATAAAATAAAACTCACACCACGCTTTTATCAATTTTGCCCCTCTCACCACAAAAGTAAAGTCCTAGAGTTTTTTGCATTCCCGCCCTGGGAAAAAGGGTTTGACTGTCTACATTATTTATGCCCCTCATCATTTTACAAGATACAAGATACATGTATTTGTCACATGTGCCAGATGGCACAGTGAAATGAGATTACCATACAGTCATACAATATAAATAAAGAACACAACACACGATAGAGTTCAACATAAAAACATCCCCACACATCAGAATCAAAGTTTCCCACTGTGAGGGAAGGCACCAAAGTCAGTCATCATCCTCTAATGTTCCCCACTGTTCACCTGTGGTCGGGGCCTCCCCGAGCCCTCCGCAGTCGCCGTTACAGTCGCTGTGCCCTCTGGTCCTAGACTCTCTCACTAGCAAAAACATCCTCCCCACATCCACGCTATCCAACCCCCATAATTTATAGAGGGTCGGCTGAGGAAGCCAAGTCATAAATTCATAAGTTATATGAGCAAATTAAACCATTCGACCCATCAAGTCTACTCTGCCATTTATTCATGGCTGATCTATCTTCCCTTCTCAACACCATTCTCCTTCCTTCTCCCCATAACCCCTGATACCTGTACAAATCAAGAATCTGTCAATCTCCACCTTAAAATTTCCATTGATGGCCTCCATAACCTTCTGTGGCAATGAATTCCACAAATTCACCACCCTCAGACTAAAGAAATTCCTCCTCATTTCCTTTCTAGAGTAACGTCTTTTTATTCTGGAGCTCTGGCCTCTGGTCCTAGACTCTCCCACTAGTGAAACATTCTCTCCACATCCACTCTATCCAGGCCTTTCACTATTCGGTAAGTTTCAATGAGGTCTCCCCACCCTTATCCTTCTAAACTCTCCGTCCAATGAGTACAGGCCCAGTGCCGTCAAACACTCATCACATGTTAACCCAATCATTCCTGGGATCATTCTTATAAACCTTGTTTGGACACTCTACAACGCCAGCACATCCTTCCTCAGATATGCGGCCAAAACCTGCTCACAATAATCCAAATGTGGTTTGACCAGGGCCTTATAAAGCCTCATCATTACATCCCTGTTTTTATATTCTATTCCTCTCAAAATAAATGCATAGCATTGCATTTGCCTTCCTTACTACAGATTGGATTTGCAAATTATTATTTTTTTACTAGCTCTGCCAAGTCCCTCTGCACCTCCGATTTCTGAATTCTCCCACGTTTAGAAAATAATGTATGCCTTTATTCCTACTACCAAAATGCATGACTCCACACTTTGCTACCCTGTATTCCATCTGCCACTTCTTTGCCCATCCGCCCAAATTGTCCTTCTGCAGAGTCTCTGCTTTGGTATTTTTAAAGTGGAGATTGACAAGTTGTTGATTAGTATGTGCGTCAAAGGTTACCGGCAGAAGGCAGGAGAATTGGATTGAGGGGGAATGATAGATCAGCCACAATTGAACGGCGGGGTAGTCTTGAACGGCCTAATACTGCTCCTAGGACTTAGGAAGTTATGAACATTAAAAAGGCATGGCTAGGAAAGGTTTGGAGGGATATGGGCCAAATGCAGCTAGGTGGGATTAGTGTAGATGGGGCATCTTGGTCGGTATGGGCAAGTTGGGCAGAAGGGCCTGTGTCCATGCTGTATGATCCATGTCACTGAAATACGGAGGAATACAACTCTAATATTCCAAGACAATGCGCTGCAACAGCCACTGAAGACTTGTTGGGAAAATTAGATCCAGACATCAAAGTCCAAGTGGTATTGCCAAGGTGATGCATAAAGAAGAGGGGTTCCAAGCAAGATTCATGAGGGACCAGCAGAGGTAACCATGAAGGAGCAAGATGCTGGGGATGGTTTTCTTTGAAATTGGCGACACAGGTAGATAGGGTAGTCAAAAAGACTTTCGACCTAGCTGAGGCCTCGATTACGCGGGGACTACTCTCGAGCATGAAGGAGAGTTACAAAGACCTCCTAGGACCTCGTGTCGACCATGCTGCGAGTATGAGTCGAGGGCAAACTCTTCTAAACTCGCTAATTAGGTCGCCGCAATGGGACAGCCCCTTAAGTATAGAAGTTGGGAGGCCATGTTGCAGTTATAGAAGACATTGGTAGAGGCCACATTTAGAGTATTGTGCTCAGTTTTGGGCGCCATGTTGTAGGAAAGATGCTGTTTAGCTGGAAAGGGTGCAGAGAGCTTATGTGGATGTTTAGAGGAATCTAGAGTGTGAGCTACAGGGAGAGGTTGAGCAGGTTCGGACTCTATTCTTTAGAGCGCAGGAGGATGAGGGGTGATCTTATACAGGTGTATAAAATCATGAGAGAAATAGTTCGGGTAGACGCACAGAGTCTCTTCCCCAAGATACGGAAATCGAGAACCAGAGGACATAGGTTTAAGGTGAGGGGAATAACCTGTATATGTGAACAAAAATAATTTGGGGAAGTATTTTATATAGCTGCAGACCCACTATAGATGTCATAAACTGGGAACAAGGGTAATATATGTTAAAGAGTTGTGTTTATTGTGGCATAAATCGTGATATCTCTGGTTAGTCTCGGGCAAGAGTTAGTTCTTGGGCAAACTTTCTTTGAAGACTAACCAAAGATTTTCAATTGCTTATCCTGGTGATTAAGGTTAAAACTTAATTCTTCTAATACTAAACAAGAAACTCCGCATCTAATGTTCCATTCTGAATAACTACATTAAGCGTTTTATTCATTTTTTTGTGTGTTAAATTGCGCAACCTATTTATTCATAGACTGCAGATTAAAAAGGTAGACAAAAAATGCTGGAGAAACTCAGCGGGTGAGGCAGCATTTATGGAGCGAAGGAAATAGGCGACGTTTCGGGTTGAGACCCTTCTTCAGACTCAAAATGTCACCTATTTCCTCAGCTCCGTAGAGGCTGCCTCACCCGCTGAGTTTCTCCAGCATTTTTGTCTACCTTCGATTTTCCAGCATCTGCAGTTCCTTCTTAAACACTGCAGATTTAAAAGCTTGTTTCTTTTACTAGTAAGATTATTTTCCCAATCTTTCCTTTGCCCCCATTTTCTCTCCCTCTCCCTCTCCCTCTGCCTCTCCTCTCCTCTCCTCCCTCCTCTCCTCCCTCCTCTCCTCCCTCCTCTCCCTCTCCCTCTCCCTCTCCCTCTCCCTCTCCCTCTCCCTCTCCCTCTCCCTCTCCCTCTCCCTCTCCCTCTCCCTCTCCCTCTCCCTCTCCCTCTCCCTCTCCCTCTCCCTCTCCCTCTCCCTCTCCCTCTCCCTCTCCCTCTCCCTCTCCCTCTCCCTCTCCCTCTCCCTCTCCCTCTCCCCCTCCCTCTCCCTCTCCCCCTCCCCCTCCCCCTCCCTCTCTCTCTCCCCCTCCCCCCCCCCCTCCCTCTCCCCCTCCCTCTCTCCCCCCTCTCCCTCTCTCCCCCCCCCACTCTCTCCCCCCTCTCCCTCTCCCTCTCATCAATAAGCCTATTAAAAAATCTACACATTTTGTATAAACTGTTTAAAATGATGTTGTTTTTGTTCCAGACCTTTCTACGGTTTTCATGAGAAAGAAGAGCAGTTCATGAAGATTTACCTGTACAATCCCATGATGGTTAAAAGGTACAGTGCTTCTGTAAACGTTTAACTAGGTTTTAATCACACACATTGAATTCCTGTTACCACGAGCAATGAACTTTGCTTTCAGCCCATTCCATATTGAGCAGAGTGATGGTGTCAAAGCATAACTCTTCCTTCTGAACATGGATAGGCGACGTTTCGGTTCGAGAGAAGAGGTGTGAATTGTGAATCGAGACAAAGGGTTATTGGGGTGTGTGTGAGGGGAGGGGGGAAGAAATGTGGGGAGAATGTGTGCATGGCACAGGGAAGAGAAGGGGAGGAGTGTTTGTTGTTTAGTTATCTAAAATTGGAGAATTTGGAGTTCATACCGTTGAGTTGCGATGTACCCAAACAAAATACGAGGTGCTGTTCTTCTGGTTTTGCGTGTAGCCTCACTCAGGCAATGGAGGAGGAGGATCCAACAGAACCCCGCTTCCCTCAGGCCGCGTTTGGAGTATTGTGAACAATTTTGGGCCCCATATCTGAGGAAGGATGTGCTGGCTCTGGAGAGGGTCCAGAGGAAGGTTACAAGAATGATCCCAGGAATGAGCGGGTTAACATATGATGAGTGTTTGACGGCCCTGGGCCTGGAGTTTAGAAGGATGAGGGGGTACCCCATTGAAACGTACAGAATAGTGAAAGGCTTGGATAGAAACATAGAAATTAGGTGCAGGAGTAGGCCATTCGGCCCTTCGAGCCTGCACCGCCATTCAATATGATCATGGCTGATCATCCAACTCAGTATCCCGTACCTGCCTTCTCTCCATACCCCCTGATCCCCTTAGCCACAAGGGCCACATCTAACCCCCTCTTAAATATAGCCAATGAACTGGCCTCGACTACCCTCTGTGGCAGAGAGTTCCAGAGATTCACCACTCTCTGTGTGAAAAAAGTTCTTCTCATCTCGGTTTTAAAGGATTTCCCCCTTATCCTTAAGCTGTGACCCCTTGTCCTGGACGTCCCCAACATCGGGAGCAATCTTCCTGCATCTAGCCTGTCCAACCCCTTAAGAATTTTGTAAGTTTCTATAAGATCCCCTCTCAATCTCCTAAATTCTAGAGAGTATAAACCAAGTCTATCCAGTCTTTCTTCATAAGACAGTCCTGACATCCCAGGAATCAGTCTGGTGAACCTTCTCTGCACTCCCTCTATGGCAATAATGTCCTTCCTCAGATTTGGAGACCAAAACTGTACGCAATACTCCAGGTGTGGTCTCACCAAGACCCTGTACAACTGCAGTAGAACCTCCCTGCTCCTATACTCAAATCCTTTTGCTATGAAAGCTAACATACCATTCGCTTTCTTCACTGCCTGCTGCACCTGCATGCCTACTTTCAATGACTGGTGTACCATGACACCCAGGTCTCGCTGCATCTCCCCTTTTCCTAGTCGGCCACCATTTAGATAATATTCTGCTTTCCTGTTTTTGCCACCAAAATGGATAACCTCACATTTATCCACATTATACTGCATCTGCCAAACATTTGCCCACTCACCCAGCCTATCCAAGTCACCTTGCAGTCTCCTAGCATCCTCCTCACAGCTAACACTGCCCCCCAGCTTAGTGTCATCCGCAAACTTGGAGATATTGCCTTCAATTCCCTCATCCAGATCATTAATATATATTGTAAATAGCTGGGGTCCCAGCACTGAGCCTTGCGGTACCCCACTAGTCACTGCCTGCCATTGTGAAAAGGACCCGTTTACTCCTACTCTTTGCTTCCTGTTTGCCAGCCAGTTCTCTATCCACATCAATACTGAACCCCCAATACCTAGTGCTTTAAGTTTGTATACTAATCTCTTATGTGGGACCTTGTCGAAAGCCTTCTGGAAGTCCAGATACACCACATCCACTGGTTCTCCCCTATCCACGCTACTAGTTACATCCTCGAAAAATTCTATAAGATTCGTCAGACATGATTTACCTTTTGTAAATCCATGCTGACTTTGTCCAATGATTTCACCACTTTCCAAATGTGCTGCTATCCCATCTTTAATAACTGACTCTAGCAGTTTCCCCACTACCGATGTTAGACTAACTGGTCTGTAATTCCCCGTTTTCTCTCTCCCTCCCCTCTTAAAAAGTGGGGTTACGTTTGCTACCCGCCAATCCTCAGGAACTACTCCAGAATCTAAAGAGTTTTGAAAGATTATTACTAATGCATCCACTATTTCTGGAGCTACTTCCTTAAGTACTCTGGGATGCAGCCTATCTGGCCCTGGGGATTTATCGGCCTTTAATCCATTCAATTTACCCAACACCACTTCCCGGCTAACCTGGATTTCACTCAATTCCTCCAACTCCTTTGACCCGCGGTCCCCTGCTATTTCCGGCAGATTATTTATGTCTTCCTTAGTGAAGACGGAACCAAAGTAGTTATTCAATTGGTCCGCCATATCCTTGTTCCCCATGATCAACTCACCTGTTTCTGACTGCAAGGGACCTACATTTGTTTTAACTAATCTCTTTCTTTTCACATATCTATAAAATAGATTGGATGTGGAAGGATGTTTCCACTAGTGGGAACCCCCTTAACACTCTCCACTATATTCAGTCTGAAGAAGGGTCCCATCCCAAAATCTCACCTATCCATGTTCTCCAGAAATGCTGCCTGACCTTCGGAGTTACTCCAGCACTTTGAATCTTTTTTGTAAACTGGCGTCGGGACAGGCAGCAACTCTGGAGAGAAGGAATGGGTGACGTTTTGGGTCGAGTCCCTTCTTCTGACTCCAGCATCTGCACTTCCTTGTATCTACATTGTGAGGGAGAGGGGAGATTTAATAGGAACCTAAGGCGTAACTTTTTTTACACTAAGGGTGGTGGGTGTATGGAACAAGCTGCTGGAGGAGATAGTTGAGGCAGGGACTATTGCAACGTTTAAGAAACATTCAGATAGTTACATGGATAGGACAGGTTTAATGGGATATGAGCCAAATGCAGGCAGGTGGAACTAGTGTAGATGGGCACGTTGGTTGGCGTGGGCAAGTTGTGCTTGTTCTACGCTGTATGACTATAATACATAGAGCCATTTAATTTACTGCCCATTCATTTAATTTGGGATTTTAAAGAGCCTTTTGATTCCTGCAGTCACCGCTTTCTCAAATCCTAAGAATAAATTCTCCGGATTTCTCCTTTGTATATATGTCCTGCTGTCAATGACTGACAGATTACACTGGGTGCACTTCATCACAATTATTAACTCCAAATGTAAAAACAATTTCCAGCATCCCTCAATGCGGACAAAATGTTCTGCGGTTAGAACATAGAACAGTACACCACAAGACAAGTCTGTGTCGACATGGTGCCAAGTTAAACTAACTCTATCTGCCCGCACATGATCCATATCTCTCCACTCTCTGTGTATTCATGTCAGTTTAACTGCAGATTAAACGCTACTATCGTGTCTGCTTCCACCATCTCCCTGGCCGTGCATTCCAGGCATTTGCCACTCAACGTATTAAAGAAAATGTCTCGCAAATCTCTATACAATACGATAAAACTGACGATAAACTGCCGACAGTCACAAGGTAAACTGCCGACAGTCACAAAAACTTGAAATTGAAACTGAAAAAAAATAGAAGAAGACAAGCGACTGTTGTCTGGCTGCCGTGTGCACGGGGCCTTCAATAGACAATACGTGCAGGAGTAGGCCATTCGGCCCTTCAAGCCAGCACCACCATTCAATGTGATCATGGCTGATCATCCACAATCAGTACCTCGTTGCTGCCTTCTCCCCATATCCCCTGACTCCGCTATTTTTAAGAGCCCTATCCAGCTCTCTCTTGAAAGCATCCAGAGAACCTGCCTCCACCACCCTCTGAACCTGCCTCCACCGCCCTCACAACGAAAACAAATGCTCAAACTACCGCGTACCTAGTCAAGAATTAACTATTAAAGCTCCTGTCGATGCGAGGACCACTAACTACTGATTACTCTCAAAAGCCCGCGATCGAACACTTGACAGTCCCGACCAATGACGAGGGTTCTGAATGCCCAGCTTCACCACTAGGTGCCGCTTCAACAATAGGCAGACAGGAAACATGTTCTCGATGTTGGGGGAGTCCAGAACCAGGGGCCACAGTTTAAGAATAAGGGGTAAGCCATTTAGAACGGAGACGAGGAAACACTTTTCCTCACAGAGAGTTGTGAGTTGTGTGGAATTCTCTGCCTCAGAGGGCGGTGCTGGCCGGTTCTCTGGATACTTTCGAGAGAGAGCTAGATAGGGCTCTTAAAGATAGCGGAGTCAGGGGATATGGGGAGAAGGCAGGAACGGGGTACTGATTGGGGATGATCAGCCATGATCACATTGAATGGCGGTGCTGGCTGGAAGGGCCGAATGGCCTACTCCTGCACCTATTGTCTATTGTCTATTGGCACGGTGGCGCAGCAGTAGAGTTGCTGCCTCGCGGCACCAGAGACCCAGGTTCCATCCTGACTACGGGGGTGCTGTCTGTACGGATTCTTTCTGTACGCATTTTGTACGTTCTCCCCGTGACCGTGTGGGTTTTCTTCAGGCGCTCCGATTTCCTCCCACATTCCAAAGACATACATACAGGTTTGTCGGTTAATAGGCTTTGGTAACGTTGTAAATTGCTCTTAGTGTGCAGCATGTGTAACGGGTCATCGCTGGTCGGCGCAGATTTGATGGGCCGAATGGGCCTGTTTCTCAAAAATAAAATAAACTAAGTTTGAGTAATGATGAGAGGTGTGAAAAAAAAATCAAAAAAAGGGATCAGGGAGAAAGCATTTTGAGTAACTCCAGAAATATTAGTGTGGCAAAGGGAAGAGATAGCATATTTATTTTATTTTCATTGGCAAAGGTACAATGAGGTTATGGACTTGGCAGGGAACTATTGAAGAATGCTTTGGCCTGCTGCCTCAGCCCGTGGCAGATGGATATGGGCAGAATGCCATTGTCAATAATGATAAAGGTGGAGCCGTCAAGGATTTGAATGTGATACTGAGAATTTTTACAGGTACCTGTAATTTAAGATAAAATAGCACACCTGGTGAACAAGAATTAGTGAAACACAATGGGCGGCATAATCAAGGACTAGTCGTCCTGGGGTGACACAGTGACGCGGCCGGCGGTAGAGCTGCTGCCTTACAGCGCTAGTGACCTGGGTTCCATCCTGACTATGGGTGCTGTTGGCACGCAGTCTGTGCCTTCTCCCTGTGACTGCATGGGTTTGCTCCGATTTCCTCCCACACTCCAAAGACATACAGGTTTATAGGTTATTTGGCTTCGGTAAAATTGTAAATAGACAATAGACAATAGACAAAGGTGTCTTTACGGAGTTTGCACGTTCACCCTGTGGGTTTTCTCCAGGTGCTCCGGTTTCCTCCCACATCCCAAAGACGTACAGGTGTGTAGGTTAATTGGCTTCAGATAAAATTATAAATTGTCCCTCGTGTGTAGGATAAATAGTGCTAGTGTACAGGGGTCGCCGGTCGGGCTGAAGTGCCTGTTTCCACTCTGCATCTCCGGGACAGTTATTTTCCTGCTGTTATCGGGCAACTGAACCATCCTCTCATCAGCCAGAGTGGACCTGAACCTCCAGTTGAACTTTATCGAGCTTCAATGTTAAACCTTGCACTCAATGTTGTACCCATTATCATTTATCTGTACACTGTGGACAGCTTGATTGTACTCGCGTAGAGTCTTTTCTTTGACTGGCTCGTGCACACAAACAAAATCTTTTCATGGTAACTTTGTACTCATGACAATAATAAACTAAATGAATTGTACCTCATGGAAACGAGTCCTTTGGTCCACCACATCTAAGCTGAGAGTCATGGCCACTCCCCCACTTCATCTATATCCTGTTGTAACGAGACAATCTTATTCAGTGTCCACTATATTATTAATTTTGGTGTCCTCTGCAAACCCACTAATGCTGCCATCTACATTCTCATCCACAATATTAATGTATGTGACAAACATTGATTCCCGTGGATCACCACTGGTCACAGGGCCCAGCCTTCCATTCCACTCATAGAGTCAGATATAGACCTGTACAACATGAAAACAGGCCCATCGGCCCACCTAGTCTATGCCGATCAGGTTGGCAAATTGGACTAGACCCATTCCCCTTCATTTGGCCCATAACCCTCTAAACTTCCTCTGCATATTTGTTTTAAAGTTGTTAATTGTGTCAGTTTTTCTAGCTTCCTCTGGTGACTCATTCCAGATAGCGTCTTAGTCTCACAATGTTTAAACATGCTTTTCAGCCCCACATGTCCCATCTAGACTAGTCCCACCTGCCTGCGTTTGGCCCATGTCCCACTAAACCTGGCATCTGTTTAAATGTTTCTTAAACGTTGCGCTATCTTGATTCCCCTGCTCTGGGTAAGAGAATATGGGCATCTCTCCAATCTATTCCTCTCTTATGCACTCCTCTTAAAGAACATAGTCCCTAAGGTCCCTCTTAAATCTCTCACCTTAAGCCTCGACAAGTCTGTGGCACTCTCTGCCTCAGAGGGCGGTGGAGGCAGGTTCTCTGGATGCTTTCAAGAGATCGCTAGATAGGGCTCTTAAAGATAGCGGAGTCAGGGGATATGGGGAGAAGGCAGGAACGGGGTACTGATTGCGGATGATCAGCCATGATCACATTGAATGGTGGTGCTGTCTCGAAGGGCCGAATGGCCTACTCCTGCACCTATTGTCTATTGTCTAATTTTGTAATTCTCTACTGTAGTTAAGAAGACTAGTAGTTCACTTTATCCATGCTGCCAATGATCTTGTACACCTCTACAAGAACACCCCTCAGCCTCCTACGCTCCAAAGAAAACAGTGCCAGCCTCTCCAACCGCTCCCTATAACACAAGCCCGCAATCCCAGGGAACTTGGGATAGGGACAGCAAAGACTTCAAAGAGCTCTTGTTCATGGCTAGTTGGTGGCTAGTTGGCAAACAGAGTCTTGCAATGGTCAAGCCTGGAGATGGCAAAAGTGGAATGTCTTTTACTGGCAGAGGTAGGTGAGGAGATGAAGAAAGTTGCATTAGTTGAATACCAGCAAGTCATAGAGTTGTTTAAGAAGATGCTGGAAAAATCGAAGGTAGACAAAAATGCTGGAGAAACTCAGCGGGTGAGGCAGCATCTACCACTTCGCTCCATAGATACTGCCTCACCCGCTGAGTTTCTCCAGCATTTTTGTCTACCTTAGAGTCATAGATTGATATGTGGAAACAGGCCCTTTGTAGAAAAAGGTGCAAAGATGAACAAAGTTAGATAGACACAACGTTACATTGGTTGAATACTAGCAAACCTTGGCATGAGAAGTTGTTAAACCGGATACTGTGAATGCCCTGGCTCGTACTTTGGTGGATAATAAGGGAGATAGTCGTGCAACATGTAAACAGACACTTCGCCCCAACTCGTCCATGCCAAATAAATGTTTGGGGTGAAAGATAGATTGGCGTACACATGACTTCAGTTGTCCCAGTATTTCAGTGGATGGGGTTGCAGTTTATCCACATCTAGATGTTGGAAAATCCATTCACGCTAAAAATGACTGGTTAAGAAATGGTTAAACCAGGTGTGTCTGAGAAATGTGACCTGATGTGACATTGTAGTGCGGTCGATGAGGACAGCATCTGGAAAACAAGCAGTGTCTGCAGAGGAAGATTTCAGGACTTTACAGATCATGGTGTGGCTGTGTGAAGAGAGGTGATGGCAGGTTAGCCTGGCCGTGGTGTGGTGGATCAGAGTGGAACTCCCTAAAAGACCAATCCCAATGGGCATGGGAGGACAAGGTGGGGCGGCTGTTGAAGGTTTAGGCCAATAGAGAAATCTGATGGCAAATGTTCCAGATTGCGTTCACTCTGACTTTCATTTGTGTTCAATGTTGGTGGGGCAGTGATGGGGTCATGATTGAGTTTAGTTTAGTCTACTTTAGAGATACAGCGCAGAAACAGGCCCTTCGGCCCACTGAATCCATGACGACCAGCGATTCCCACACACTAACACTATCCTCCACACACCAGGGGCAATTTACAATGATGCCAAGCTAATTAGCCTACAAACCTGCACGTCTTGGGAGTGTGGGAGGAAACCGGAGATCCCAACATAAGTTTAAGGTGAGGGGAGAAAGATTTAATAGGAACCTGAGGGGTAACATTTTCATTCAAATGATGGTGGGTGTATGGAACGAGTTGCCAGAGGAGGTAGTTGAGGCAAGTACAATCGCAATGTTTAAGAAACATTTAGACAGGTACATGAATAGGACAAGTTTAGAGGGATATGGATACGCAGGCAGGTGGGACTAGTGTAGATGGAGCATGTTGGACGGTGTGGGCAAGTTGGGCCAAAAAGCCTGTTTCCACACTGTATGACTCTAAAATCCATTTAGGTCATAGGGAAAACATACAAACTGTACCGACAAGCACCCGTAATCAGGATCAAACCCGTGTCTCTGGCGCTGTAAGGCCCCTGCACCGAGTTGTGGTCTTGCAGCAAAGGAATAGGCCCTTGGGCCTAACTTGCCCATGCCAACCAATATTCAAGCTAGTCCCATTTACCCAAGTTTGTCCCATATCCCTCTGCACCTGTTTAAATGTTATTGTACCTGCCTCAACTACTTAGTAACAACTACTTAGGCTATATTGGAACGGTTTAAATAGAAATGCAGACAAGTTGACCTGTGATTTTGGATCTGACTGCATTTTAAGGTATTATTGAATGTGACAGTAAAGCTGGTTGGCCTTGCATGTCTTAGATCAAATCTCCATCTCTCTTGTAACAATGTGTTAAAAATCTATATATAGATTGAATGGAGGGGTAGACCTGATGGGCCGAATGGCCTAATTATAACTTATGAAGGAACAGGTACACTACATGCAGGCAGTGAAGAAAGCGAATGGCATGTTGGCCTTCATAACAAGAGGAGTTGAGTATAGGAGCAAAGAGGTCCATCTGCAGTTGTTCAGGGCCCTAGTGAGACCGCACCTGGAGTATTGTGTGCAGTTTTAGTCTCCAAATTTGACGAAAGACATTCATGTTATGACAAAACGACACTAATTTGAGGAAGGACATTCTTGCTATTGAGCGTAGGCTTACAAGGTTAATTCCCGGGATGGCGGGACTGTCGTATGTTGAAAGAATGGAGAGACTGGACTTGTATACGCTGGAATTTAGAAGGATGAGAAGGGATCTTATTGAAACATATAAGATTATTAAGGGATTGGACATGCTAGAGGCAGGAAACATGTTCCGGATGTTGGGGGAGTCCAGAACCAGGGGCCGCAGTTTAAGAATAAGGAGTAAGCCATTTAGAACGGAGACGAGGAAAAAGTTCTTCACACAGAGTTGTGAGTCTGTGGAATTCTCTGCCTCAGAGGGCGGTGGAGGCCAATTATCTTGATGCTTTCATCATAGAAACATAGAAAATAGGTGCAGGAGGAGGCCATTCAGAGAGGTCATAGGACAGTCCCGCCATCCCAGGGATCAATCTCGTGAACCTACGCTGCACTGCCTCAATCACAAGGATGTCCTTCCTCAAATTAGGAGACCTAAACTGTACACAATACTCCAGATGTGGTCTCACCTGAGCCCTATACAACTGCAGAAGAACCTCTCTACTCCTATACTGAAATCCTCTTGTTATGAGAGAGAGCTGGATAGAGCTCTAAAAGAGAGCTCTATTCAAGAGAGAGTTGGATAGAGCTCTGTAAGATAACGGAGTCAAGGAATATGGGGAGAAGGCAGGAATGAGGTACTGATTGTGGATGATCAGCCATGCTCACATTGAATGGCAGTGCTGGCTCGAAGGGCCGAATGGCCTACTCCTGCACCTATTGTCTATTGAACGTATGGCACAGGAAGGGGGAGGGGAGGAGGTTGACAGGCAGATGGTTGGGCAAAAGGCCAGAGATAAGAGCAATAGGTGTGAGAGCGGTTTGAAGAGTTGCACATTGTGAAGCCAGGGGGTGGGTGGGGTTGTGTGGAGGGGAGAAATAGGTGAGAGTCCAGATGGGGCTGCAGGGGAGGGCGGTGCTATGGGGGAGAAAATAGGGGTGGGGTTAGAGTTTAGCTAAATTTGGAGAATTCAACGTTTAACCAGCTTAACTAAGCTGCCCAAGTGGAATATGAGGTGCAGTTCGTCCAGTTCACTCTGACAATGGAGGAGGCCAGGACAGAAAGGGCAGTGTGGAAGTTGGGAGATAAAATGATAAGCAACCGGGAGATCCAGCAGACTTTGCCGACTCCTCGCAAGTGTTCAGCGAAACGTCGCCTAGTCTACGCTTGGTCTCACTGATGCACACGTCGGGAACACCAGATGCAGTAGATGAGGTTAGAGGAGGACACGTGGACATCTGTCTAACCTCAGACTTCTGATAGGGGGGGGTCCCTGGATGGGAGTCAAGTGAGGAGGTGGAGGGACAGGTGTTACATCTACTGTTGTTGCAAGATAAAGTACCTGGGGAGGGAATGGTTTGGGTGGGAAGGAATGAGTGAACCAAAGAGTTGCGGAGGGAGCGGTCGGTCCCCTGCAGAAGGTGGAAAGGGGTGGTGATGGGAAGATGCGACTGGTGTGGGATCACTTTGGAAATGTTGGAGAATGATGTGTGGGTTACGAGGCTAGTGGGGTGAAAGGTGAGGCCCAGGGGAACTTTATCGGGGAGGGGGAGCAAGAACAGAACTACGGGACACAGAGTAGGCAGAGGTGGGAAGTGGGGTGGAACGAAAGAGGACATCTCGGATATTACCTAATGCTGCAAATGAAACCAATCGATAATGATTGGATTAAGTCTTTAGAATCAATCCAGGTAGATGCCCAATGTATTTGTCATCTCTGTTTTCAGGACCTTGTGTAATATGGGTGAGTCATTGTTTGTTGCAGACACCTGCACAACTGTATGAATGTGATTATGGTAGTTCTAATCTGATAAACCAGTTCAATGGTCTATTTATTATCACCTGTGCCAAGATAAAGAAAAATGCTTATTTTTGCAAACGGCTCAGGAAGGCCATACATGAGCACAACCCCCCCCCTAGTTGGTATAGAATGTACAGAACAGCCCACTGCATCCATATGCAAGAGTGGCCATTTAACAGTCCCAGCTGCAGCTGGCCACAAAGGCCCGTGGCAGCCGTTGCCTCCATGCCGGTCAATAGACAATAGGTGCAGGAGTAGGCCATTCGGCCCTTCAAGCCAGCACCGCCATTCAATATGATCATGGCTGATCATCCACAATCAGTACCCCGTTCCTGCCCATATCCCCTGACTCCGCTATCTTTAAGAGCCTTATCTAGTTCTCTCTTGAAAGTATCCAGAGAACCGGCCTCCGCGGCCCTCTGAGGCAGAGAATTCCACAGACTCACAACTCTCTGTGTGAAAAAGTGTTTCCTCGTCTCCATTCTAAATGGCTTACTCCTTATTCTTAAACTGTGGGCCCTGGTTCTGGACTCCCCCAACATCGGGAACATGTTTCCTGCCTCTAGCGTGTCCAAGCCCTTAACAATCTTATATGTTTCAATGAGAACCCATCTCATTCTTCCAAACTCCAGAGTGTACAAGCCCAGCCGCTCCATTCTCTCAGCATATGACAGTCCCGCCATCCCGGGAATTAACCTTCCCATGCGCAGCCCTCGTCACTCCTGGTTCCCGGGCAGGGTTGGAGGGAGGGAGGGAGGCTTACTGCATCTGTCCCCGAGGGCGTGGAAGTTAAGGCCACCCATGGTCATTCTTACCGAGGGGGCTTCTGACCAGTGCCCACCGCCATCGCCAACTCTGCCCACCTTCCTCTCCAGTTGCGGTGTTTGGGAGAGAGAGCAGGGGCTGGGCTTCCCTCTCCAGGCGGGTTCACTGTTCCGTGGCGGGCAAGCCAAGCCTGGCACACCATCCAAACTGACGATGCAGCGAGGCATCCTTTTAACAGCCTTCCCACATCGGCCATCTTGGTTAAATTATGTGGGGAAGCTGTAAATGATCAGGTAAAGTAAGTACGTTTATTGGCCAAGTATTCACATACAAGGAATTTGCCTTGGTGCTCCGCCCACAAGTAACAACATGACTTACAGTGACCGTTACAAATGACTCAGAAAACACTAAACATTAATAATAATAAAACATTAATGATAAAACTCCATTGATCAAGCATGTGAACCAAGAAATGCCCTCTCTAAGTGTTTGAATGTATTTAATGTTTCAATGGTTCTCTATTTGTCACACTCTTTTCGCACTCTGTACTGGAGCAGTTCCCCTGTAATGGAGCGGGAGCCTTTAATGGAGATTTGGGGGGAAAGAGTTTTGTGGCTGAATTGATGCACAATGAGTTTATGTTTTTCTCGATATGAATGTTCAGTATATTTATAAAAAATGGAGACATATTAACTCTCGCAGTGTCATCAACAACAAGTGCTGAGATTGTGAGCGTGTTGATCAATTTGCAATGAAAGACAATGATTTTCTTTTACTTCCTAGAGTGTGTGAGTTATTGCAAGGAGGAGCTGTGATGAATAGATCCTACCAGCCATATGAAGCTCATTTACCCTATCTCCTGCAACTATTCATTGACCACAATCTGTACGGGATGAACCTTATCCACCTTGCTGCAGTGAAGTTCAGAAAAAACAGAAGGAAAAGTAAGTTGCAATGCATGAAGTATAAAAGCGGAGGATACGGACGGGAGGTTTAAAATATAATGAGTGGACATTGATTAATAGCCATTCTGATGAATGAACCTTCCATTGCAGAAGATGCAATTTCAGTGAGACCAAGCGTAGGCTCGGCAATCGCTTCGCCCAACACCCCCCTGCTCGGTTCGCAATAACCAACCTGATCTCCCGGTGCCTCAGCACTTCAACTCCCCCTCCCATTCCCAATCCGACCTTTCTGTCCTAGGCCTCCGCCATGACCAGAGTGAGGCCCACTGCAAATTGGAGGAGCAGCACCTCATATTTCGCTTAGGTAGTTTACACCCCAGCGGTATGAAAGTTGACTTCTCCAATTTCAGGTAGTCCCTGCTTTCTCCCTCCTTCCCCTCCCCTTCCCAGCTCTCCCACAGCCCACTGTCTCCGCCTCTTCCTTTCTTCTTCCCCCGCCCCACCCCCACGTCAGTCTGAAGAAGGGTCTCGACCCGAAACATTGCCTATTTCCTTCGCTCCATAGATGCTGCCTCACCCGCTGAGTTTCTTCAGCATTTTTGTCTACCTTTGATTTTCCAGCATCTGCAGTTCCTTCTTAAACATGTAATTGTCAGGGGTACTTGTACAGCAGCATTTAGCTAAAGCTGCTGGTGCATGCGTTTCCAGATACAGGTGTGCAGCTGTATGAGATGGGACATACCATAATAACGTTTAAAAGACACTTGGACAGGTACATGGATAGGACGGGTTTGGAGGGATATAGGCCAAACAAAGGCAGGTAGGACAAGTGTAGATAGAGCATCTTGGTCAGCGCGACAAGTTGGGCCAAAGGGCCTGTTTCCGTGCTGTATGACTCTATTTTGCACAGATCGCAAAACAGTACAGCACAAGGTGGCACGGTGGCGCAGCAGTAACGTTGTTGCTTTAGGAGCAACCAGAGGCCTGGGTTCAATCCTGACTACGGGTGCTGTCTGTACAGAGTTTGTCGGTTCTCCCCGTGACCCTGTGGGTTTTCCGTGGGTGCTCTGGTTTCCTCCCACACTCCAAAGACATACAGGTTTGTAGGTTGATTGGCTGTGGTAAAAATTGTGTAGGATAGTGTTAGTGGGCGGGGTGATCGCTGGTCAGTGCAGTCTCGGTGGGCTGATGGGCCTGTTTTCATGCTGTATCTCAGAAGTAAAGTCTAAAGCATAGGAACAGGCCCTTCGGCCCACAATGTCTGTGCCGAACATGATGCCAAGACAAACTGATCTGCCTGCACATAATCTATATCCCTCCATTCCCGGCATATCCAGAAACCTTTTAATTTCCACAACTGTATCTGCCTCCACCACCTACCCTAGCGGTGCGGACCAGGCACTTGGCACCCTCTTTGTAAAACTAAACTTGCCTTGCACATCTCCTTTTAAACTTTGCCCCACTCACCTTAAAGTTATTCCCATTTAGCATTTGACATTTCAGTTGTGGGAAAAAAAGGTTCTGACAGCCTACCCTATCTATGCCTCTCACAATTTTATATTTTGAAAGCTGCCAAGTCACTGTATACTGGTCTGATTTAAACAACAGGAAAAGCTGGAAAGTTTCAGCAGATTGGACAGCGTCCATTAGAGATCGACAAGGACCAAGGCAGACACAATAGTGGAATTTAAGAGTATTTTAAATAGATTGTGGATGATCAGCCATGATCACAGTGAATGGTGATGCTGGCTCGAAGGGCCGAATGGCCTCCTCCTGCACCTATTGTCTATTGTCCACTTCGCCAAAGTCCATGATTTGGTTGATGATCATTGAAGAATTGATAAAATTGCAACTTAAGACATGTAAGAGATTAGTTTAGTTTATTGTCACGTGTACCGAGGTACAGTGAGAAGCTGTTGTTGCGTGCTAACCAGTCAGCAGAAAGACTATACATGATTACAATCGTGCCATTTACAGTGTGCAGTTACATAAGGGAACAGCGTTTAGTGCGAGGTGAAGCCAGCAAAGTGATCAAGGATAGTCCGAGGGTCACTAATGAGGTAGACAGTTCAGCACCGCTCTCTGGTTGTCCAATATAGCCTAAGTAGTTGGTACTAAGTATTGAGGCGGGTACCATAACATTTAAAAGATATTTATATAGCTGCATGGATAGGAAAGATTCAGAGGGATACGGGACAAACTTGGGGAAATGGGAATCTCGGTGGGCAAGTTGGACTGAAGGGCCTGGTCATGTGTTGCAAGACTATATCATGACCCCCATCACTGCCCCACCAACATTGAACACAAATGAAAGTCGGAGTGAACGCAATCTGGAACATTTGCCATCAGATTTTTCTATTGGCCTAAACCTTCAACAGCCGCCCCACCTTGTCCTCCCATGCCCATTGGGATTGGTCTTTTAGGGAGTTCCACTCTGATCCACCACACCACGGCCAGGCTAACCTGCCATCACCTCTCTTCACACAGCCACACCATGATCTGTAAAGTCCTGAAATCTTCCTCTGCAGACACTGCTTGTTTTCCAGATGCTGTCCTCATCGACCGCACTACAATGTCACATCAGGTCACATTTCTCAGACACACCTGGTTTAACCATTTCTTAACCAGTCATTTTTAGCGTGAATGGATTTTCCAGCATCTAGATGTGGATAAACTGCAACCCCATCCACTGAAATACTGGGACAACTGAAGTCATGTGTACGCCAATCTATCTTTCACCCCAAACATTTCTTTGGCATGGACGAGTTGGGGCGAAGTGTCTGTTTACATGTTGCACGACTATCTCCCTTATTATCCACCAAAGTACGAGCCAGGGCATTCACAGTATCCGGTTTAACAACTTCTCATGCCAAGGTCTGCTAGTATTCAACCAATGTAACGTTGTGTCTATCTAACTTTGTTCATCTTTGCACCTTTTTCTACAAAGGACCTGTTTCCACATGTCAATCTATGACTCTAAGGTAGACAAAAATGCTGGAGAAACTCAGCGGGTGAGGCAGCATCTATGGAGCGAAGTGGTAGATGCTGCCTCACACACTGGGTTTCTCCAGCATTTTTGTCTACCTTCGATTTTTCCAGCATCTGCAGTTCCTCTTAAACAACTCTATGACTAGTTTAGTTTAGAGATACAGTGTGGAAACAGGCTCTTCGGCCCACCGAGTCCGCACCGACCAGCGATCCCCTCAAACTAACACTATCTTACACACACCAGGGACAATTTACATTTATACAAAGCCAATTAACCTTCACACATGTACGCCTTTGGAGCGTGGGAGAAAACCGGTGATCTCAGAAAAACCCCACGTATGTCACGGGGAGAACGTACAAACTCCGTACAGACATCACTCGTAGTCGGGATGGAACCCGGGTCTCCGGCGCTGCAAGGCAGCAACTCCACCGCTGCGCCACAGTCTCAAATAACTCTGAGATTTTCACGGGAAGAGTTTTGAGGACTTGGGGGACAAGCCCAATTTTCCACCTTGTTCAGCACAGACAAGGTGGGCCGAAGGGCCTGTTTTCCATGTTGAACAGCTCTATGTCTCTATGACTAACGATGAATTGGAATGGAAGATTGTTTTCCGTTTGGAGGCGCATGACCAGTGGGGTTCCGCAGGAATCAACCTTGGGTTCTCGGTTGTTTGTTACGTACATTAATATAGTGGATAAACATAGATAAACAAAGATTGTTAAGATGTTTCAAGTTCAAGTTCAAGTGAGTTTATTGTCATGTGTCCCTGTATAGGACAATGAAATTCTTGCTTTGCTTCAGCACACAGAAAAATAGTAGTCATTTACTACAGAACAGATCAGTGTGTCCATATACCATAATATAAATATATACACACATAAATAAATAAACTGATAAAGTGCAAATAACAGAAAATGGGTTATTAATAATCAGAGTTTTGTCCGAGCCAGGTTTAATAGCCTGATGGCTGTGGGGAAGTAGCTATTCCTGAACCTGGTCATTGCAGTCTTCAGGTTCCTGTACCTTCTACCTGAACGTAGCAGGGAGATGAGTGTGTGGCCAGGATGGTGTGGGTCTTTGATGATACTGCCAGCCTTTTTGAGGCAGCGACTGCGATAAATCCCCTCGATGGAAGGAAGGTCAGAGCCGATGATGGACTGGGCAGTGTTTACTATTTTTTGTAGTCTTTTCCTCTTTTGGACACGCTAGAGGCAGGAAACATGTTTCCGATGTTGGGGGTGTCCAGAACCAGGGGCCACAGTTTAAGAATAAGGAGGAAGCCATTTAGAACGGAGACGAGGAAACACTTATTTACACAGAGAGTTGTGAGTCTGTGGAATTCTCTGCCTTGAGGTGGTGGAGGCCGGTTCTCTGGATACTTTCAAGAGAGAGCTAGATAGGCTCTTAAAGATAGCGGAGTCAGGGGATATGGGGAGAAGGCAAGAACGGGATACTGATTGGGGATGATCAGCCATGATCACATTGAATGACGGTGCTGGCTCGAAGGGCCGAATGGCCTATTCCTACACCTATTGTCTATTGTCTATTGGATGAGAATGTAGTCATCAAAAGTTGTCAAGTTTATTTGTCACATACACATACAAGATGTGCAGTGAAATGAAAGTGGCAATGCCTGCGGATTGTGCAAAACAACAGAACAGAATAGAACAGAATCAGTATTTACATGTTAGAAAATTTTTTTTTTTAATACAACACAACAGCAAATTAATACAGTGAATTAGTCCCTGGTGAGATGAGAGTTTACAGCCCTGATGACCTGTGGGAAGAAACTCCATCTCATCCTCTCCGTTCTCACAGAGTGACAGTGGAGGTGCTTGCCTGACCGTAGCAGCTGGAACAGTCCGTTGCTGGGGTGGCAGAGGTCCTCCATAATGTTGCTGGCTCCTGGTGTATAGGTCCTGCAGGGGGGTGAGTGTAGTTCCCATAGTGCGTTCGGCCGAACGCACTACTCTCTGCAGAGCCTTCCTGTGCTGGGCAGAGCTGTTCCCAAACCAGATCGTGATGTTTCTGGACAGGATGCTTTCTACAGCCCCAGAGTAGAAGCACTGAAGGATCCTGAGACACTCTGAATTTCCTCAGCTGCCTGAGGTGGTAAAGGCGCTGCCTTGCCTTACTCACCAGTGCGGCAGCGTGTGTTGTCCATGTCAGATCCTCTGTGATGTGGACTCCCAGGTATTTAAAGCAGCTCACCCTATCCACAGTAGTCCCATTTATCCCCAGTGGCGTGTACGTCCTCGGATGTTGAGCCCTTCTAAAGTCCACAATCAGCTCCTTAGTTTTTTTGACATTCAAGAGGAAGCTGTTGTCCTGACACCAGATCAGCCACCTCCTCCAGGTAGGCCTTCTCATTGTTATCGGAGATCAAGCCCACCACCACAGTGTCATCAGCAAACTTGATGATGGAGTTGGAGCTGAACCTGGCCACACAGTCATGTGTGTACGGAGAGTACAATAAGGGGCTAAGGACGCAACCCTGGGGGGATCCTGTGTTCAGGGTGAGGGGGTTGGAGGTATGTCTCCCTATCTTGACTACCTGGGGCCTGGCGGTGAGAACGTCCAGGGCCCAGGCACACAGGGGGGTGTTCAACCCCAGTTCCAGCAGCTTCTCAGCAAGTTTGGCGGGGACTATGGTGTTGAAAGCTGAACTGAAGTCAATGAACAGCATCCTCACATAGCCTCCCTTCTGGCTGTCAACTTGAGAGAGAGTGGTGTGCAGAACCTGGGTGACCGCATCATCTGTGGATCTGTTCGGACGGTATGCGAACTGTAACGGGTCCATGTTGCGAGGGAGGAAGGCGCAGATGTAGGTCTTGATCAGCCTCTCGAAGCATTCAGCCTCTCGACCATCGAGGTGAGGCCCACCGGTCGGTAGTCATTCAAGCAGGCTGGAGAGGCATTCTTTGGCACTGGTACACTGGTGGATCTCTTGAAGCAGGCAGGGACCACGGACTTGGCCAGGGAGAGGTTGAATATTGTGGTGAGCACTGGAGCAAGCTGAGTAGCACAAGACTTTAGTACTCGCCCAGATATACCATGAGGGCCTACAGCTTTCCTCTTGTTCACACACGTCAGAGCCCTCCTCACATCGTGCTCGCACACCGAAAATGTGTGCTCGTCCCCAGCGGTGGACCTCCCTCGTCTGAAAGTCAGTTGTCATCAGTACGTTTGTAGAGCATTGATGATTTAGTGGACACTGAATACGAGTGTCTAGTTACAACAGGATATAGATGAAGTGGCCATGACTAACTGGGCTTAGATGTGGTGGACCAAAGGACCCATTTCCATGAGGCACATTTCATTTAGTTTAGTTTATTATTGTCATGTAAGGTACCATGAAAAGGTAATGTTTGTGTGTTGGCCAGTCAAATAAAATTATATGTGAGTACAATCAAGCTGCCCACAGTGCCCAGATGAATGATAATGGGTAGACAAAAATGCTGGAGAAACTCAGCAGGTGAGGCAGCATCTATGGAGCGAAGGAATGGGTGACCCGAAACGTCACCCATTCCTTCGCTCCATAGATGCTGCCTCACCCGCTGAGTTTCTCCAGCATTTTTGTCTTCCTTCGATTGTTCCAGCACCTGCAGTTCCTTCTTAAACATCTAAAATGATAATGGGCACAACATTTAGTGCAAGGTATAACATTGAAGTCTTCTAAAGTACAATGAAAGCTAGTACAAAGGTCTCCAACGAGGTAGATGGGAGATCAGGACCACAGTCCAGCTGAAGAGAGGATTGTTCAGGTGCCTGACAACAGCAGGGAGGAAACTGGCCCTGAATTTTGACCTGCTCCTTTTCTACAGTCTGAAGAAGGGTTTCGGCCCGAAACGTTGCCTATTTCCTTCGCTCCATAGATGCTGCTGCGCCCGCTGAGTTTCTCCAGCATTTTTGTGTACCCTGAATTTTGACCTGCTCCTTTTCAAACTTACGTACTTCTTCCTTGACGTTGGAGGGAAGAAGAGGGAGTGACCGAGGTGAGACTGACTTTTTGACTTTAGACCAGTGATACAGCGTGGAAACAGGCCCTTCTGCCCACCGAGTCCATGCCAACCAGCAACCACTATCCTACACACGAGGGACAATTTACAGTTTTTATCTGAAGCCAATTAACCTACACACCTGTACGTCTTTGGGATGTGGGAGGAAACCGGAGCACCTGGAGAAAACCCACGGGGTGAACGTGCAAACTCCGTAATGACAGCACCCATAGTCAGGATGGAACCCAGGTCACTAGCTCTGTAAGGCAGCAGCTCTACCGCCGGCCGCGTCACTGTGTCACCCCAGGACGACTAGTCCTTGATTATGCCGCCCATTGTGTTTCACTAATTCTTGTTCACCAGGTGTGCTATTTTATCTTAAATTACAGGTACCTGTAAAAATTCTCAGTATCACATTCAAATCCTTGACGGCTCCACCTTTATCATTATTGACAATGGCATTCTGCCCTTATCCATCTGCCACGGGCTGAGGCAGCAGACCAAAGCATTCTTCAATAGTTCCCTGCCAAGTCCATAACCTCATTGTTCATGTTCAAGTGAGTTTATTGTCATGTGTCCCTGATAGGACAATGAAATTCTTGCTTTGCTTCAGCACAACAGAACATAGTAGGCATGAATACAGAACAGATCAGTGTGTCCATATACAATTGTATAAATATATACACACATGAATGAATAAACTGATAAAGTGCAAATAGAGTTTTGTCCGAGCCAGGTTTAATAGCCTGATGGCTGTGGGGAAGTAGCTATTCCTGAACCTGGTTGTTGCAGTCTTCAGGCTCCTGTACCTTCTACCTGAAGGTAGTGGGGAGATGAGTGTGTGGCCAGGATGGTGTGGGTCCTTGATGATGCTGCCAGCCTTTTTGAGGCAGCGACTGCGATAGATCCCCTCGATGGAAGCCGATGATGGACTGGGCAGTGTTTACTACTTTTTGTAGTCTTTTCCTCTCCAGGGCGCTCAAGTTGCCGAACCAAGCCACGATGCAACCGGTCAGCATGCTCTCTACTGTGCACCTGTAGAAATTCGAGAGAGTCCTTTGCCTATGAAAATAAAATAAATATGTTATCTCTTCCCTTTGCCACACTATTATTTCTGCAGATACCCAAAATGCTTTCTCTCTGATCCCTTTTTTTGATCTTATTTCACACCTCTCGTCATCACCCCCTCTTTATTACTCAAACTTAATTTAGTTTGGAAAATGAGCGCAGGAACCGGCCCACCGAATCCACAGCGATCCCCGCACACTAACACTATCCTACAAACTAGGGACAATTTCCCAAAATCACCAAAGCCCATTAACCTACAAACCTGCACGTCTTTGAAATGTGGCAGAAAACTAGAGCACCCGGAGAAACCCACGCAGGTCACGGGGAGGATATACAAACTCTGAACAGGTAGCACCCGTAGTCGGGATCGAACCCAGTTCTGCCACTCTGCAATGAAATTTTAAATGCACGCATCAAACCTATTTTCCTTTTTATTTTAGAGGGGGGGTGTAGGGGCAATCTTGACAAATCTGTATTTAATCTTTGTTAAACTTTTTCTATGTGAAATGTCAGTTTGTCCTCTGCTTGGCCATCTGACACATTGCAGGGAGACTGACATTGCAGTTTTCCTCACAAGTAGGTTCCTGGACAATAAAGCTGGCATTATTTTGCTTTTTAATTTATGTCTTTGATGTGCCAGCTGAAAATATTGGCAGAGAAACTCTTTGTAGTTGCCAATGGGATACATATATTTTGTTCTATGGTTGCCCTCCCTGTGTTTGTCTCTCTCTCTCTCTCTCTTTCTCTCTCTCTGTCTGTCTCTCTGTCGGTGTCTTTCTCTGTCTGTCTCTCTCTCTGTGTCTGTGTCTCTCTGTGTGTCTCTCTCTGTGTCTGTGTGTGTCTCTGTCTCTCTCTCTGTGTCTGTCTCTCCCTCTCTGTCTCTCTCCCTCTCTGGCTGTCTCTCTCTTTCACTGTCTGTCTGTCTCTGTGTCTGTCTCTCACTATCTCTCTTTCTCTCTGTCTCTCTTTGTCTGTGTCTCTTTCTGTCTGTCTCTCTCTCTCTCCCTCTCTGTCTGTCTCACTCTCTGTCTGTCTCTCTCTCTCTCCCTCTCTGTCTGTCTCACTCTCTGTCTGTCTCTCTCTGTGTCACTCTCTCTGTGTGTGTGTCTCTCTCTCTGTCTGCCTGTCTGTCTCTCTGTCTCTCTCTCTGTCTGTGTGTCTCTCTCTCTGTCTCTCTGCCTGTGTCTCACTCACTGTCTGCGTGTCTGTCTGTCTGTCTCTCTCTGTCTGCATCTCTCTCTCTCTCTCTCTCTCTCTCTCTCTCTCTCTCTCTCCCCCTCTCTCCCCCCCTCCCTCTCCCCCCCTCCCTCCCCCCCCCTCCCTCTCCCCCCCTCCCTCTCCCCCCCTCCCTCTCCCCCTCTGTCTTTCTCTCTGTCGTCAGTCTCTCTTTTTGATAACGTGGTCTGATTTAGTGAAATATGAATTTTAATGTGATTCTCTTTCTTTCCGCAGGTGACCACCAGGAACAAGGCTCTCCTGAAACCCCCCTTTCAGAAGTGTGTAATGCAGGAAGCAAAGAGAGTGGCAAGTCATGGAAAAGCCCATTGTCGGCCAAGTCTAAAGGATCACCGACACAAACAGAGAAGTCCTTTAGTTGCTCCTTTGTACGCTGGGAGGAAGAGGACATACCGAGGTGAGCTGCACAGAAGTATAGTTAGACTTATTTAGCTCCATAGATGCTGCCTCACCCGCTGAGTTTCTCCAGCATTTTTGTCTACCCATTATCATTCATCTGTGCACTGTGGACAGCTTGATTGTACTCACATATCATGTTATTTGACTGGCTAGCACACAAGCAACACCTTTTCATAGTACCTTGGTACTCATGACAATAATAAACAAAACTAAATGAATTGTACCAGCATTAGAAACAGGCTCTGCGGCCCATGGAATTTGCATCGACCAGCGATCACCCTGTACATTAGCACCATCCTACACACAAAGGACTATTCTCTGCCTCAGAGGGCGGTGGAGGCAGGTTCTCTGGATGCTTTCAAGAGAGAGCTAGGTAGGGCTCTTAAAGATAGCGGAGTCAGGGGATATGGGGGGAAGGCAGGAACGGGGTACTGATTGGGGATGATCAGCCATGATCACATTGAATGGCGGTGCTGGCTCGAAGGGCCGAATGGCCTACTCCTGCACCTATTGTCTATTGTCTATTTACAATTTTACCGAAGCCAAATAACCTATAAACCTGTATGTCTTTGGAGTGTGGGAGGAAATCGGAGCAAACCCATGCAGTCACAGGGAGAAGGCACAGACTCCGTGCCAACAGCACCCGTAGTCAGGATGGAAGCCAGGTCCCTGGCGCTGTAGGGCAGCAATTCTACCGCTGCCACCGCCCTTATTTCTGCTTTTCTTACTTTAAAGCCAAAATTTGATGTCAGCTTTCGAATGATTTACAAATACTAACTGAAGTAAAGAACGGTTTCAGTTTTTATCTGCATTGATGCTCTGCCAGATTGTTGATTCATTGATACATCAATGTGAATCACGTTAAAAACAACATCCACTAAAGCCTGCGCTGTGTCAGGGATTTGGCATCGATCCTCCCCTTCAACTTCCTCAGCATAAATATCATCAACAATCTATCATGGATCAAGCGCATTAAAGCAACGGCCAACAGATGCACCTTAGAGAACGTACTGTGGGGTTGCATCACGTTAAGGTCTTTGAACAGCTTTGCCCAAAACCACAAGGAAATTGCAGAGAGTTGTAGATGTCCCTCGCACACACACCACACTCCCCACCATTGTAGATGTAGCCCAGTCCCACACACACCACACTCCCCACCATTGTAGATGTAGCCCAGTCCCACACACACCACACTCCCCACCATTGTAGATGTAGCCCAGTCCCACACACACCACACTCCCCACCATTGTAGATGTAGCCCAGTCCCACACACACCACACTCCCCACCATTGTAGATGTAGCCCAGTCCCACACACACCACACTCCCCACCATTGTAGATGTAGCCCAGTCCCACACACACCACACTCCCCACCATTGTAGATGTAGCCCAGTCCCACACACACCACACTCCCCACCATTGTAGATGTAGCCCAGTCCCACACACACCACACTCCCCACCATTGTAGATGTAGCCCAGTCCCACACACACACCACACTCCCCACCATTGTAGATGTAGCCCAGTCCCACACACACCACACTCCCCACCATTGTAGATGTAGCCCAGTCCATCACACACCACACTCCCCACCATTGTAGATGTAGCCCAGTCCCACACACACCACACTCCCCACCATTGTAGATGTAGCCCAGTCCCACACACACCACACTCCCCACCATTGTAGATGTAGCCCAGTCCCACACACACCACACTCCCCACCATTGTAGATGTAGCCCTGTCCCACACACACCACACTCCCCACCATTGTAGATGTAGCCCAGTCCCACACACACCACACTCCCACCATTGTAGATGTAGCCCAGTCCCACACACACCACACTCCCCACCATTGTAGATGTAGCCCAGTCCCACACACACCACACTCCCCACCATTGGAGATGTAGCCCAGTCCCACACACACACCACACTCCCCACCATTGTAGATGTAGCCCAGTCCCACACACACCACACTCCCCACCATTGTAGATGTAGCCCAGTCCCACACACACCACACTCCCCACCATTGTAGATGTAGCCCAGTCCCACACACACCACACTCCCCACCATTGTAGATGTAGCCCAGTCCCACACAGACCACACTCCCCATCATTGTAGATGTAGCCCAGTCCCACACAGACCACACTCCCCACCATTGTAGATGTAGCCCAGTCCCACACACACCACACTCCCCACCATTGTAGATGTAGCCCAGTCCCACACACACCACACTCCCCGCCATTGACTCCATCTACACTTCACGCTGCCTCAGAAAAGCAGACAACATAATCAGACTGATCCCACCCTGATCATTCCTTCTTCTCCACGTTCACATCGGGCAGAAGGTACAGAAGCTTGAAAGCGCGCACCACCGGAACCAAGAAGAGCTTCTTCCCCTCTGTTATCAGGCTTGCCTCCCATAAGCCAGTGTATAGTTTCAATCTCTCAACTATCTCATTTGGAATTTGGACTTTTTATTCTGGAACTGTAACGCTACAATGGTGCAAACTATATTGTGCACTCTTGTCTTCCCTTCTGCGCGACCTATTGTAGGTGTGCATGGTTTGGTTGTACTTGTGTATCGTATTATATGATTTAATTGGATAGCATACAAACAAAATCTTTTCACTGTCCCACAATACACATTACAATTAAAAAAAAACAATGTTCAAAGCTATCTGTGCAAGTTGGCCTGCTGTATTTGAAATTGGACATTGCAAGTTCAAGTTCAAGAGAGTTATATTGTCATGTGTCCCTGATAGGACAATGACATTCTTGCTTTGCTTCAGCACAACAGAATATGTAAGCATGAATACAGAACAGATCAGTGTGTCCATATACCATTATATACATATATACACACATGAATAAATAAACTGATAGTGCAAATAAACAGATAATTGGCTATTAATGTTCAGAGTTTTGTCCGAGCCGAGTTTAATACCCTGATGGCTGTGGGGAAGAAGCTGTTCCTGAGTCTGGTTGTTGCAGTCTTCAGGCTCCTGTACCTTCTACCTGAAGGTAGCAGGGAGATGAGTGTGTGGCCAGGATGGTGTGGGTCCTTGAAGATGCTGCCAGCCTTTTTGAGGCAGCGACTGCGATAAATCCCCTCGATGGACGGGAGGTCAGAGCCGATGATGGACTGGGCAGTGTTTACTACTTTTTGTAGTCTTTTCCTCTCCAGGGCACTCAAGTTGCCGAACCAAGCCACGATGCAACCGGTCAGCATGCTCTCTACTGTGCACCTGTAGAAGTTAGAGTGAGTCCTCCTTGACACACCGACTCTCCGTAATCTTCTCAGGAAGTAGAGGCGCTGATGTGCTTTCTTTATAATTGCATCAGTGTTCTCTGACCAGGAAAGATCTTCAGAGATGTGCACGCCCAGGAATTTGAAGCTCTTGACCCTCTCCACCATAGACCCATTGATATAAACGGGACTGTGGGTCCCCATCCTACCCCTTCCAAAGTCCACAATCAGTTCCTTGGTTTTGCTGGTGTTGAGGGCCAGGTTATTGTGTTGATGCTGTTCTTCTGAAATTGAGCAGGCCATCATGGTGCACATGAGGTGGTGTGTGATCTATTTGTTCAGGCGCTGCCTCAAAAATGCTGCCAGCATCATCAGAGACCCACAACACCCTGGCCACGCTTGCGTTTCACGCCCGCCGTTGGGAAGAAGTTACAGGAGCCTATAGCGTCCATGTTCAGAAGCAGCCTCTTCCCAATAAACACGCTACAAACACCAACTGAACTGTGAACTTCCTTGGTTCCACCGAACCTTGGGCTTTGTTTTGTTTTTGCACAATATTCTTGAACTATTTTTGTTTTATAGACAATAGGTGCAGGAGTAGTTCATTCGGCCCCTCGACCCAGCACCGCCATTCAATGTGATCATGGCTGATCATCCACAATCAGTACCCAGTTCCTGCCTTCTCCCCATATCCCCTGACTCCGCTATCTTTAAGAGCTCTGTCATTTTATTATGTCAATACTATGTCAATATGAAAGTAAGCATGCAGTTACAGCAGGCAGTGAAGAAAGCGAATGGCATGTTGGCCTTTATGCTATGAGAATGCAGGGTGACTTGGACAGGTTGGGAGAGTGGGCAGATGCATGGCAGATGAAGTTTAATGCGGATTAAATGTGAGGTTATCCACTTTGGTAGCAAAAAGAGGAAGGCAGATTACTATCTAAATGGCGTCAGGTTGGGAAAAGGTGAAGTACAACGGGATCTGGGGGTCCTTGTACATCAGTCTATGAAAGTAAGCATGCAGGTACAGCAGGCAGTGAAGAAAGCGAATGGCATGTTGGCCTTTATAACAAGAGGAGTCGAATATAGGAGCAAAGAGGTCCTTCTGCAGTTGTACAGAGCCCTAGTGAGACCACACCTGGAGTATTGTGTGCAGTTTTGGTCCCCTAATTTGAGGAAGGACATTCTTGCTATTGAGGGAGTGCAGCGTAGGTTCACAAGGTTAATTCCCGGGATGGCGGGACTGTCATATGCTGAGAGAATGGAGCGGCTGGGCTTGTACACTCTGGAGTTTAGAAGGATGAGAGGGAATCTCATTGAAACATATAAGATTGTTAAGGGTTTGGACTCGCTAGAGGCAGGAAACATGTTCCCGATGTTGGGGGCGTCCAGAACCAGGGGCTACAGTTTAAGAATAAGGAGTAAGCCATTTAGAACGGAGACGAGGAAACACTTTTTCTCACAGAGAGCAGTGAGTCTGGAATTCTCTGCCTCAGAGGGCGGTGGAGGCAGGTTCTCTGGATACTTTCAAGAGAGAGCTAGGAATGGGGTACTGATTGGGGATGATCAGCCATGATCACATTGAATGGCGGTGCTGGCTCGAAGGGCCGAATGGCGTACTCCTGCACCTATTGTCTATTGTCTACTGTTGTGGCTGGGCATTCAGAACCGTCGTCATTGGTCGGGACTTCACGTGGCCAGGGTGTTCGATCGCTGGCTTTTGAGATTAATCAGTAGTTAGTGCTCCTCGCATCTACAAGAGCTATAATAGTTAATTCTTGACTAGGTACGTGGCAGTTTGAGCATTTATTTTCGTTAATAAATAATATTTCCCTCACCCTGCCTGGTCTCACTACAACGTCTTGTTTAGTTTTCAGATACAGCGAGAAAACAGGCCCTTCGGCCCACCGAGTTGGCACCAACCAGCGATCGCCGTACGCTAACACTATCCTACACACACCAGGGATAATTTACATTCATACCAAGCCAATTAACCTGCAAACCTGTACGCCTTTGGAGTGTGGGAGGAAACCGCTCCCAGGAGAAAACCCACGCAGATCACGGGGGGGGGGGGGGGGGGGGGAGTACAAACTCCGTACAGACAGCACCTCTACTCAGGGTTGAACCCGGGACTCCAGCGCTGTGAGGCAGCAACTCTACTGCTACTCCACCGTTTGCTATTGAGTGCTGTGTTTACACATCTGTTGTGCTGCTGCAAGTAAGAATGTCACTGTTCTGGTTTGGTACATGCGACAATGAAACACTTAGACACTTGCAACTGTTAGATGTTTTAGTTCAGCTTGATGGTAAACGATATTCATCTCTTGGTTATCTGCAGCTCCCTGGTGCTGGAGGGTGTTGATCGACAGAGCACCTGCGAACTGGAAGTGGATGCCGTTGCAGCTGACATCTTAAATCGCTTTGAAATCGAAGGTATTTGTTTTTTGCCTACAGTTAATACAATTCAAATCTACAGCTCTCTTCCACTACAATTTTCATGCAGAAACGTACTTTCTCTTTATTTATGAAAAATGGAATTGCTCTTTATCATGAAGATAGGCATCAAGTGAATGAATGAATGAATAAGTTTATTGGCCAAGCATTCACATACAAGGACTTTGCCTTGGTGCTCCGCCCGCAAGTGACAACATGACATACAGTGACAGTTAAGAATGATGCATAAAACATTAAACGTTAATAATAAAACATTATCGATTAAACTTGTGAATGAAATAAAATACCAGAGCAAAAGGAGGCTACAGATTTTTGGCTGTTGAGTAGAGCAACTACTCGTGGATAAAAACTGTTTTTATGTCTGGCTGTGGCAGCTTTGACAATCCGGAGTCGCCTTCCAGAGGGAAGTGATTCAAAGAGTTTGTGGCCAGGGTGAGAGGGGTCAGAGATGATCTTGCCCGCTCGCTTCCTGGCCCTTGCAGTGTACAATTTGTCAATGGGGCGAAGGTTGCAGCCAATAACCTTCTCAGCTGATCGGACGATTCGCTGCAGCCTCCGAATGTCTGAGCCAAACCAGACCATGATGGAGAAGATGAGGACAGACTCTACAATTGGACTATCATTGCCTGGGGCAGATTGTGCTTCCTCTGTGCTGGAGTAACACAGTGCTTCAGAACCCATGCCACTCTGACCACGCTCTCCTTTCACTCCTTTGCTGGCGTCCTTTACGTAGCGACTCTTTGCATACCTTGGTAAACAATTTGACTGTGTCTTGTGACGTTTGCGATTGCTGAGGGTCAATAGACAATAGGTGCAGGTGTAGGCCAATCGGCCCTTCGAGCCAGCACCGCCATTCAATGTGATCATGGCTGATCATCCCCAATCAGTACCCCGTTCCTGCCTTCTCCCCATATCTTTAAGAGCCCTATCTAGCTCTCTCTTGAAAGCATCCAGAGAACCGGCCTCTGAGGCAGAGAATTCCACTGACTCACAACACTCTGTGTGAAAAAGTGTTCCTTCGTCTCTGTTCTAAATGGCTCACCCCTTATTGAACCGTATCTAGCTGTGTTTTATCATTTGGATGTAGATAGGGAGTCGTGATGCAGCTCTATAAGGCTTGACATAGAACAGTGGGCCCAATAACAGGCCCTTTGGCCTTCATTGTCTGTGCCGAACACGATGCCAGATTAAACTTATCTACCTGCACATGATCCATATCCCTCCAAACCCAGCATATCTAGATGCCTATATAAACGTCTTTTAAATGCCACTATTGTATCTGTCTCCACCCAGGAATAGATAGGATAAACACACAGCTTATGTTACCCAGAGAAGGGGAATCAAGAACCAGAGGACAGGTTTAAGGTGAGGGGGGGAGGAAAGATTTAATAGGAACCTGAGGGACAACTTTTTTACACAGGGGGTGGTCAGTATATGGAACTAGCTGTCAGAGGAGGTAGTTGAGGCAGGTACTATCACGACATTTAAAAAACGTTTGGGCAGGTATATGGATAGCCAAGGTTTAGAGGGATATGGGCTAAACGCAGGCAGGTGGGACTAGTGTAGGTGGGACATGTTGGTTGGCGTGGGCAAGTTGAGCCGAAGGGCCTGTTCCAACACTAAGATTCTATGGCTACCCCAGCCAGCGTGTTGTAGACACCCACAACCCTTTGTGTAAAAGACAGGCCCTGCACATCTCTTAAACCTTGCCCCTCTCACCTACAGCAGTGCCCTCTGGCATTTGTTTTGTTTTTTCCCTACTGGGTAAAATGTTCTGATTATTTACCCTATCTATGCCTCTCAGAGTGTTATGTTGTTCTACCAGGTATCCCACACAACCTTTGGTGTTGCAGAGAAAGCAATCCAAGTTTGTCTAACCTTTCCCCATGCCCCCCTAATCAAGGCTTCGTTCTGATAAAACTTCCATTGCCCCCTCTCCAAAGTCTACTTGGCTTCATTGCCAGGGGCATTGAATATAAGAGTCAGGAAGTCATGATGCATTTCATTAGGGCCTTGGTTAAGCTGCCTTTGGAGTATTGCCCGCAATTCTGGTCGCACCACTGCAGGAAAGACGTGGAAGCTTTAAAGCCCTGTCCCACTGTGCGAGTTCATTCCAAGAGTTCTCCCGAGTTTGCCCTGATTCGAACTGGGAGATTTACAGTAATGGCCGCTCGTCGGTACTCGGGGCTCTCGTGGACATTTTCCAACATGTTGAAAAATCTTCACGAATTTTCCCGTGCTTACCTACCATTAGCGAGTCTTCTCGAGTACCTGCCGTTAGCGATACGAGCCGCTAAGAGACGTCCCCGAGCTCCGACGTACCCGCTATGTTCATTCTCCGTGCTTACCACGAGTTTGATTTTTTTTAAACTCGGGAGAGCTCTTGGAATGAACTCGTACCGTGGGACAGGGCTATTAGAGAGGGTGCAGAGGAGGTTTACCAGAATGCTGCCTGGATTGGAGCGTTGCCGCTACAGGCAGAGGTCGGATAGACTTGGATTGTGTTTTTCTCTGCAGCATCAGAGGTTGAGGGGAGATGTGATAGAAGTGTGTAACAATACGAGAGGCTTAGATATGGTGGGCAGAACCGTTGTTAAAGCGTGGAAATGTCCAGCACCAGAGGGCATGGCTATTAGGTGAGAGGGGGAAAGTTTAATGGAGGTGTGCGGGGTACGTTTTTTTTAATGTCGAGAGTGATGGGCGCTTGCAATGCATGTTTGAGGGGAGACCTGGTGGAAGTATAGATCGGCTTCACAATCAAAATACAAGTCAAATACTGCAGGACATAACTTTGAAGACGAGAGGGACAAAGTTTAAAGGAGATGTGCGGGATAATTTATTTTACACAAGAGGGTGGTGGGTGCCTGGAACGCGCTGCCAGGGGTGGTGGTGGAGGCAGATACGATAGTGGCGTTTAAGAGGCTTTTGGATAGGCACATTGACATGTAGGGAATGGATAGATATGGATCACATGCTAGCAGATGAGATTGGTTTAAATTGGCATCTTCAGGCTGAATCTGTGGATATCTCTGCCTCAGAAGAGGCCAATTCTCTGGATGCTTTCAAGAGAGAGTTAGATAGAGCTCTTAAAGATAGCGGAGTCAGGGGATATGGGGAGAAGGCAGGAACGGGGTACTGATTGTGGATGATCAGCCATGATCACAGTGAATGGCGGTGCTGGCTCGAAGGGCCGAATAGCCTACTCCTGCACCTATTGTCTACTGACATTGTGGGCCGAAGTGCCTGTTCCTGTGCTGTTCTGTTCTATGGTGTACTTGGCTCGATTAAGTAATCGATGACTTTTGGAATGATGTGCTGATTCTTTCCTTTTGTGTTTCATTAGCTCAGGTTGGCAGAAACCCTGGGTTGCAGGCCATATGGGATGATGAGCAGCAGCGACGTCGTGAAAACAACATGCCCTCGCAGATCGAATCATCCAATTCACCGGGTAACCATTTGTATATAACAGCACAACATTCTGTACCTTCTGTATGTATAAACAATAAACTATGTCCACAACATACATGGGACATAGTAAATGAAGCACAAATATGTTAAGATTGTTAAGGGTTTGGACACGCTAGAGGCAGGAAACATGTTCCCGATATTGGGGGAGTCCAGAACCAGGGGCCACAGTTTAAGAATAAAGAGTAAACCATTTTGAACGGAGACGAGGAAACACTTTTTCTCACAGAGAGTGGTGAGTCTGTGGAATTATCTGCCTCAGGTGGAGGCAGGTTCTTTGGATGCTTTCAAGAGAGAGCTAGATAGGGCTCTTAAAAATAGTGGAGTCAGGGGACATGGGGAGAAGGCAGGAACGGGGTACTGATTGGGGATGATCAGCCATGATCACATTGAATGGCGGTGCTGGCTCGAGGGGCCAAATGGCCTACTCCTGCACCTATTGTCTATTGTCTTTTAAATATGTGGCTTAAACATACGCTGTAGCTCTTTGGGCACCAGAGATCTTCCGTTTTTTTCCACGCTCCAAAGACATACAGGTTTGTATGTTAATGGGGTTGGTATTCCAGGCTGCGTGTTCAAATCACGTCGGGGTCACCAATGTAGCGGCACCAAACGTGGTGAACAAACAGTTGCTTTATTCAGACATTACATGGTTGGTGTACATGCAAGTTTGGTCCTCTAACACTGTCGTTGCTGCTGCTGCTGCTGAGCGAGGGTGTTGTCTCGAGCTCAGCTACCTGCCGATTCATGATCTTAAGGTGAGATCTGCTTATGTAGCAGGACATTCCACTTAATCCATGACGTCACATAGAAACATAGAAAATAGGTGCAGGAGTAGGCCATTCGGCCCTTTGAGCCTGCACCGCCATTTAATATGATCATGGCTGATCATCCAACTCAGTATCCTGTACCTGCCTTCTCTCCATACCCCTTGATCCCTTTAGCCACAAGGGCCACATCTAACTCCCTCTTAAGTATAGCCAATGAACTGGCCTCAACTACCTTATGTGGCAGAGAGTTCCAGAGATTCACCACTCTCTGTGTGAAAAATGTTTTTCTCATCTCGGTCCTAAAGGATTTCCCCTTAATCCTTAAACTGTGACCCCTTGTCCTGGACTTCCCCAACATCGGGAACAATCTTCCTGCATCTAGCCTGTCCAACCCCTTAAGAATTTTGCACGTTTCTATAAGATCCCCCCTCAATCTTCTAAATTCTAGCGAGTACAAGCCGAGTCTATCCAGTCTTTCTTCATATCTTCCTCATCCCAGGAATCAGTCTGGTGAACCTTCTCTGTACTCCCTCTATGGCAAGAATGTCTTTCCTCAGATTTGGAGACCAAAACTGTACACAATACTCCAGGTGTGGTCTCACCAAGACCCTGTACAACTGCAATAGAACCTCCCTGTTCCTATACTCAAATCCTTTTGCTATGAATGCTAACATACCATTCCCTTTCTTCACTGCCTGCTGCACCTGCATGCCTACTTTCAATGACTGGTGTACCATGACATCCAGGTCTCGTTGCATCTCCCCTTTTCCTAATCGGTCACCATTTAGATAATAGTCTACTTTCCTGTTTTTGCCACCAAAGTGGATAACCTCACATTTATCCACATTATACTGCATCTGCCATGCATTTGCCCACTCACCCAGCCTATCCAAGTCACCTTGCAGCCTCCTAGCATCCTCCTCACAGCTAACACTGCCCCCCAGCTTAGTGTAATCCGCAAACTTGGAGATGTTGCATTCAATTCCCTCGTCCAAATCATTAATATATATTGTAAATAGCTGGGGTCCCAGCACTGAGCCTTGCGGTACCCCACTAGTTACTGCCTGCCATTGTGAAAAGGACCCGTTTACTCCTACTCTTTGCTTCCTGTCTGCCAGCCAGTTCTCTATCCACATCAATACTGAACCCCCAATACCGTGTGCTTTAAGTTTGTATACTAATCTCTTATGTGGGACCTTGTCGAAAGCCTTCTGAAAGTCCAGATATAACACATCCATCCACTGGTTCTCCCTTATCCACTCTACTAGTTACATCCTCGAAAAATTCTATAAGATTCGTCAGACATGATTTACCTTTCGTAAATCCATGCTGACTTTGTCCAATGATTTCACCACTTTCCAAATGTGCTGCTATCCCATCTTTAATAACTGACTCTAGCAGTTTACCCACTACCGATGTTAGACTAACTGGTCTGTAATTCCCCGTTTTCTCTCTCCCTCCCTTTTTAAAAAGTGGGGTTACATTAGCTACCCTCCAATCCTCAGGAACTATTCCAGAATCTAAAGAGTTTTGAAAAATTATCACTAATGGATCCACTATTTCTGGGGCTACTTCCTTAAGTACTCTGGTTGCAGCCTATCTGGCCCTGGGGATTTATCGGCCTTTAATCCATTCAATGTACCTAATACCACTTCCCGGCTAACCTGGATTTCACTCAGTTCCTCCATCTCATTTGACCCGCGGTCCCCTGCTATTTCCGGCAAATTATTTATGTCTTCCTTAGTGAAGACGGAACCAAAGTAGTTATTCAATTGGTCTGCCATGTCCTTGTTCCCCATGATCAACTCACCCGTTTCTGACTGCAAGGGACCTACATTTGTTTTAACTAATCTCTTTCTCTTCGCGTATCTATAAAAACTTTTGCCGTCAGTTTTTATGTTCCCTGCCTGTTTTCTTTCATAATCTATTTTCTCTTTCCTAATTAAGCCCTTTGTCCTCCTCTGCTGGACTGAATTTCTCCCAGTCCGCTGGTAGGCTGCTTTTTCTGGCTAATTTGTACGCTTCATCTTTTGTTTTGATACTATCCCTGATTTCCCTTGTTATCCACGGATGCACCACCTTCCCTGATTTATTCTTTTGCCAAACTAGGATGAACAATTGTTGTAGTTCATCCATGCAGTCTTTAAATGCCTTCCATTGCATATCCACCGTCAACCCTTTAAGAATCAATTGCCAGTCAATCTTGGCCAATTCACGTCTCATACCCTCAAAGTTACCCTTCTTTAAGTTCAGAATCCTTGTTTCTGAATTAACAATGTCACTCTGCATCCTAATGAAGAACTCAACATATTATGGTCACTCTTGCCCAAGGGGCCACGCACAACAAAACTGCTAACTAACCCTTCCTTATTACTCAATACCCAGTCTAGAATAGCCTGCTCTCTCGTCGGTTCCTCTACATGTTGGTTTAGAAAACTATCCCGCATACATTCCAAGAAATCCTCTTCCTCAGCACCCCAGCCAATTTGATGCACCCAATCTATATGTAGATTGAAGTCACCCATTATAACTGTTTTGCCTTTGTTGCACGCATTTCTAATTTCCTGTTTGATGCCATCCCCAACTCCACTACTACTGTTAGGTGGGCTGTACACAACAACTGTGGCTGTCACGTGACAGCCCTCGTAACCACTGACGAGGGCTCGTCCGTAAGTGGTCTGACCATCAGCTGACGCCACAGTATCAATGTAAAGAAGAAATCCTTGCTGTCTCTGGAGATACAGTGCAGAAACAGGCCTCTCGCCACCGAGTCCGCACCGACCAGCGATCCCCTTATACTGACACTCTCACCCGGAGAAAACCCACTTGGTGACGGAGAGAGCTTACAAACTCCGCACAGACAGCACCCGTAGTCAGGATTGATGTTGGGTGTCTGGCACTGTAAGTCAGCACCTCTACTGCTAAGCCACTGTGCCGCATCCTGAGAAAAAGATGCTGACTGTTTACCTTATCTACAGTGTTTGGGACAAAGACCCATCATTTATTTATTTGCCTCTGGTTAAAGTGCACATTGTCAGCATTTAATAAAGGCCATTTTTATACATTATGGTTTCACCATGTAGAAATTACAGCAGTGTTTATACATAGTCCCCCCCATTTCAGGGCACCATAATGTTTGGGACACATGGCTTCACAGGCATTGTTGCTCAGGTGTGTTTAATTGCCTCCTTAATGCAGGTATAAGAGAGCTCTCAGCACCTAGTCTTTCCTCCAGTCTTTCCATCACCTTTGGAAACTTTTATTACTGTTTATCAACATGAGGACCAAAGTTGTGCCAATCAAAGTCAAAGAAGTCATTATGAGACTGAGAAACAAGAATAAAACTGTTTAAGACATCAGCCAAACCTTAGGCTTACCAACATCAACTGTTTGGAACATCAGTAAGCAGAAAGAGAGCACTGGTGAGCTTCTTAATCGCAAAGGGACTGGCAGACCAAGGAAGACCTCCACAGCTGAAGACAGAAGAATTCTCTCTATAATAAAGAAAAATCCCCAAACACCTGTCCGGCAGATCAGAAACACTCTTTAGGTCAGGTGTGGATTTGTCAATGACCACTGTCCACATGAACTTCATGAACAGAAATACAGAGGCTACACTGCAAGATGCAAACCACTGGTTAGCCGCAAAAATAGAATGGCCAGGAAAAAGGTCTTGTGGACAGATGAGATGAAGATTAACTTATATCAGAGTGATGGCAAGAGCAAAGTATGGAGGAGAGAAGGAACTGCCCAAGATCCAAAGCATACCTCCTCATCTGTGAAACATGGCGGTGGGGGTGTTATGGCCTGGGCAAGTATGGCTACTGAAGGCTCACTTATCTTCATTGATGATACAACTGCTGATGGTAGTAGCATAATGAATTCTGAAGTATATAGACACATCCTATCTGCCCAAGTTCAAAGAAACGCCTCAAAACTAATTGGCCGGCGGTTCATTCTACAGCAAGACAATGATCCCAAACATACTGCTAAAGCAACAAAGGAGTTTTTCAAAGCTAAAAAATGGTCAATTCTTGAGTGGCCAAGTCAATCACCCGATCTGAACCCAATTGAGCATGCCTTTTACATGCTGAAGAGAAAACTGAAGGGGACTAGCCCCCAAAACAAGCATAAGCTGAAGATGGCTGCAATACAGGCCTGGCAGAGCATCACCAGAGAAGACACCCAGCCACTGGTGATGTCCATGAATCGCAGACTTCAAGCAAAAGATATGCAACAAAATACTAAACATGATTACTTTCATGTACATGATATTGCTGTGTCTCAAACATTATGGTGCCCTGAAATGGGGGGACTATGTATAAACACTGCTGTAATTTCTACATGATGAAACCAAAATGTATAAAAATGGCCTTTATTAAAATCTGACAATGTGCACTTTAACCACATGTGATTTTTTTCTATTACAAATCTGAAACTGTGGAGTACAGAGGCAGATTAAAAAATGATGGGTCTTTGTCCCAAATATTATGGAGGGCACTGTATGCTTATACAGTAGATGCATCAACGATCCTTTCTCCACATCACGTTACTTTTTCAAAGATCTCAGATAAATTAGTTGACTATGTCTGTTTACTGTTCATAAGTGTTCAAGAAGGAAATGCAGATGCTGGAAAATCGAAGATAGACAAAAGTGCTGGAGAAACTCAGCGGGTGCGGCAGCATCTATGGAGCGAAGGACATAGGCAACGTTTCGGGTCTGAAGAAGGGGTTCAGCCCGAAATGTTGCCGAAATGTTACCTAGAGCAGCGGATCCAATAGATGAGGTTGGAGGAGGTGCCGGTGAACCTCTGCCTTACCTTGAAAGACTGCTTGGGTCCTTGGATGGAGTCAAGGGAGGAGGTAAAGCGACAAGTGTAGCATTTCCTGCGGTTGCAAGAGAAAGTGGTTTGGGTGGGAAGGGACGAATAGTGATTTGTGTACTTTGCACAGGCAGATGAGATTAGTTTAGATTAGCATTGTGGTTGACACAGACGTTGCCACCGGTACAGACATTGTGTGCTGAATGGCCTGTTCCTGTGCTCTATTATTCTATGTCTGTCTGAAGGTTATTGCATGCAATAAGAACCGATAGTCTGTGTTGGTGTGGGTAGAAGATTGGCTGGCTATCAGGGAACAGCGTGTGAAATGAAAGGTCATAGTTATACTACATGAGAACGTGCTCGGTGGCCCAACGCACCCACGTTTACTTAAGAAGCACTGAGCCCAATTTCTTGTATTTGGCTCATATCCCTCTAAATACTTTCCTAACCATGTACCAGTACAAATGTTATAATTGTACTTGCCTCTACGACCACCTCTGGCAGCTCTTTCTGTATACCCACCATGTGTTTATGGAAAAATAAATTACCCCTCAGATCTCTAAAGGGGCTGTCTCACTGTACGAGCTAATTCAAGAGTTCCCCCGAGTTTCCCCTGATTTGAACTCGGAGAATTTACGGTAATAACCATTTGTAGGTACTCGGGGCTCTCGTGGACATTTTTCAACATGTTGAAAAATTTTCACAAGTCTTCACGAGCTTACCACGTTTCCCGGGTACCTGTCGTTAGCGTTACGCGCTGCTAAGAGACGTCCCAAGTTCCGACGTACCTGCTACGTACATTCTACGTGCTGACCACGAGTTTGATTTTTTTTTAAACTCGGGAGAGCTCTTGAATGAGCTCGTACAGAGGGCCAGCCCCTTAAATCTTTCCCATTCACAGCTAAAACCTATAGTCTTCTAGCCCTCTAGTCTTAGTCTTTTTGCCAGGAGAGGGAGTCTATTTCCCTTATCTCTGCCTCTTCTTCTTCTTCTTCTTCTTGCGTTTGAGGCAGCAGAAGTCCGCAGCAGGGTGATGCCAGCCGGCTCGACATCCGTAGGTGCCCGCCCTAAAAAGGATGCATGCTCCGGGTTGGCGCCAAGCTGCGCCGCTGCTGCTGCTGTCTCTGTTTGTTGTCATTCGCCCGACTGAGGTCAGTTGATAGGGTTCACCACGGGGAGGTGGACAATATGAGCCCCCAATCTCTACCTCTCATGGTTGTATAAGCCTCTACGGTCACCCTTCAGCCTAGAGTAAAATCAGTCGCAATCTATCTCATCTCTCTTTGTAACTCAAGGCCTCCAGTCCAGGCAATAAACTATTCCTGTGAATCTTTTGAATGAGTGAATGAATGCTTTATTGTAACAAGTCACATTCTGTGTTTTGTATAACCAAGGTATACAAGGAATCGCCACATAAACTGCGTCAACAAAGTATCCCGCGCCAGGTTTTCTTTCCCCCTCCCCTTCATGGCAGTTCCCCCACATCGGGTCCCCCTTTGTTCCCAGCGGCGCATCCTCCGACTCCCACGTGGCCTGTCCTCGACAGCCGGCACCCACAACGATCACCAACCGACGCATCAACCTCCTCCAAGATCCCTATCGCTGCTTCTTGTAATTTTATATACTCTACCTGGTCTCTCTTCAACCTCCATGTTCCAGAGAAAACAATCCAAGTCTGTCCAACCTCTGATTGTAACTAATGCTCCTTAATCCAGGCTTAATGAAGAGCAGCTGTGCACCCTTTCCTTCCTGCATTAGGGCAACCCTGTGGCTTTTCTGCACCCTAACAATCATATCCTTCCCATAGCTTGGTGACTAGAACTCCACACAACACTCGCAGGGATGCCACATCAATTACTTGTACAAATGTAACATGACTTCCCCACTCCTCATCTTAATGCCTCGGCGATGCAGGTCCACGTACCTGACAACAAAGGTGCTGGAGTAACTCAACAGGTCAGACCTGGTGTGTCAGTTCCTCAGTCTGCACAAGGGCCCCTGAAACATCACCCATCCATGTTCTCCAGAGATGCTGCCTGACCCGCTGAATGACTCCAGCACTCTGTGTCTATCTTTGGTGTAGACCAGCATCCGCAGTTCTTTGTTTCTGCAGAATATGCTGTTACAGCTACAGCGAAAGCTTCATTAACGTCTTAATATATATTCCTAGTGAATTGAAAGGCAGTTCAACCTGTTGAAACAATGCCACCTCCCAGAACAATCTCATTCATTCCATTTGCCTGTATTTCCCTGTAAACCACCTCTTCTCTCTCTCTCTCTCATCCTGTTAATACTCCATGAATCTCTTACTTACCCAACAATACTTGAGACAATTTAAAGTAGCCAGTTAACTTAATACCCGGCATGTAAATGGAATTGAAAGCTGCAGCATAGCAACAGGCCCTTTGGCCCACCGAAGGTAGACACAAAATGCAGCAACATTGGAGAAGGAATGGGTGACGTTTCGGGTCGAGACCCTTCTTCAGACTGATGTCAGGGGAGGGGGCTGGACAAAGATAGAATGCAGTTGGAGACAGTCAGACTAATGGGAGAACTGGGAAAGGGACGGAGAGAGAGAGGGAAAGCAAGGACTATCAGAAGTTAGTGAAGTCAATGTTCATACCGCTGGGTTGTAAACTACCCAAGCGAAATATGAGGTGCTGTTCCTCCAATTTGCGCTGGGCTTCACTGACAATGGAGGAGGCCAGATTGGGAATGGGAGGGGGAGTTGAAGTCATGAGCCACCGGGAGATCAGGTAGGTTAAGACAGACTGAGCGGAGGTGTTCAGCGAAACGATCGCCGAGCCTGCGCTTGGTCTCGCTGATGTAGAGAAGTTGACACCTGGAGCAGCGGATACAGTAGATGAGGTTGGAGGAGGTGCAAGTGAACCTCTGCCTCACCTGGAAAGACTGTTTGGGTCCTTGGATGGAGTCGAGGGGGGAGGTAAAGGGACAGGTGTTGCATCTCCTGCGGTTGCAGGGGAAAGTACCTGGGGAGGGGGTGGTTTGGGTGGGAAGGGACGAATTGACCAGGGAGTTTCAGAGGGAACGGTCTCTTTAACGGTCAATTTAAACCAGCTTCTGCAGTTATTTCTTTCCTACACCTTTGGCCCACCGAGTCCACACCGACCATTGATCACCCGTTCACACTATTGAATTGAATTGAATTGAATTGAATTCTTTATTTGTCATTCAGACCTTTCGGTCTGAACGAAATGCTGTTGCCTGCAGCCATACATGTAATAATAACAACACACAATAAACACAAATTAACATCCACCACAGTGAGTTCACCAAACACCTCCTCACTGTGATGGAGGCAAAAGTCTTAGAGTTACTGTCTCTTCCCTCCTCTTCTCCCTCTGCGCCGAGGCGATACCCCACCGGGCGATGGTAAGTCAGTCCCGCGGTTCAAGCTCCGCGGCCCAGGGGTGGTCGAAGCTGCCGCCCTCCAGTCCAGCGGACGCAGTCTGTTGCCACGGGAGCTCCGGAAAACAGGCACCAGCCTGTGACCTGCGAGCTCCCAACATTGTCATCCACTGGCCCGCGGCCGAGCCCCGGATTCAGGTCGCCGCCGCCTCAGCCACCGGAGCACCGTCTCCGCCCCGCACCGGGCCGTCCTACACGGCAGCGTCTCAGCCCCGCACCGGGCTGCCACCACAGGAGCGCCTTCCAGCCGGGAGCCGGTCCGCCCTCACCGGAGCGCCTTCCAGCCGGTAGCCAGGCCACCCACACGGCAGCGTCTCAGCCCCGCACCGGGCTGCCCCCACAGGAGCGCCCGCATGGGAGTGTCTCAGCCCCGCGCCGTCCGCCCTCACCGGACGGCGCGGGGCTACTAGTTCTACATTATCCCACTTTCTCACCCACTTCCTTTGCACGCTAAGAGCAATTATTCTGACCAATTAACCTTCAAACCTGCACATCTTTGGAGTGTGGGAGGAAACCGGAGCAACTGGAGGAAACCCACAAGGTCACAGAACGTGCAGACTCCATACAGACATTGAGGTCAGGATGGAAACCGGCTCTGGCGCTGCCCTCTAGGGGAGTGGTCAGAGGAATCGAACCTAGGAGCTGCAGTGCCTCCTGTCTTTCATTAATCCTGAACTGAGGAAGCTGTTTTGAGTAAACCACGTTGATGGTTCTAGAATTGCAAGGAGAGTGATAGACAATAGACAATAGGTGCTGGAATAGGCCATTCGGCCCTTCGAGCACAGAAACAGGCCCCTTGGCCCAACCCGTCCTTGCGGGCCAGCATGCGGAACTAAGCTAGTCCCATTTACCTACGTTTGGCCCATATATGTCTAAACCTTTCCTATCCATGTACCTGTCCAAATAGTATTTTAAATGCTGTTATCGCACCCGCCTCTACCTGCTCTGGCAACTCGTTCCATACACCTACCACCCTCCGAGTGAAAAAGGTTGATTGATTGAAAGATATAACATGCGAACCACCGAGTCCAGTCAACCATCGATCACTCGTTCACACTCGTTCTATATTGACTCACTTTCTCGACCACTCTCTACACACTCTGGGCATTTAACCCACAAACCCTCACATCTTCAGGATGTGGGAGGAAACCGGAGCACCCTGAGGAAACCCACGCGGTCTCAGGGTGAACATGCAAGCTCCACACAGAATCAAACTCGGGTCTCTGACGCTGTCTACCGGCTGAGCCCTTGTACCGCCCAGTTGCCCCTTAGGTTCCTGTTAAATCTTTCACTTCTCATCTTATAACTGCATCCTCTGGTTCTTGATCCCCTGGGTAAAAGTGTGCATTCACCCTATCTATACCCCTCATGGATTTTATACACTCCTATAAAATAAGATGCTATGAGAATGCAGGGTGACTTGGACAGGTTGGGGGAGTGGGCAGATGCATGGCAGATGAAGTTTAATGTGGATAAATGTGAGGTTATCCACTTTGGTATCAAAAACAGGAATGCAGATTACTATCTAAATGGCGTCAAGTTGGGAAAAGGGGAAGTACAACGGGATCTGCGGGATCCTTGTTCATCAGTCAATGAAAGTAAGCATGCAGGTACAGCAGGCAGTGAAGAAAGCTAATGGCATGTTGGCCTTTTTAACAAGAGGAGTCGAGTATAGGAGCAAAGAGGTCCTTCTGCAGTTGTACAGTTGTAGTGAGACCACACCTGGAGTATTGTGTGCAGTTTTGGTCCCCTAATTGGAGGAAGGACATTCTTGCTATTGAGGGAGTGCAGCGTAGGTTCACAAGGTTAATTCCTGGGATGGCGGGACTGTCATATGCTGAGAGAATGGAGCGGCTGGGCTTGTACACTCTGGAGTTTAGAAGGATGAGAGGTGATCTTATTGAAACATGTAAGATTGTTAAGTGCTTGGACATGCTAGAGGCAGGAAACGTGTTCCCGATGTTGGGGGAGTCCAGAACCAGGGGCCACAGTTTAAGAATAAGAGATAAGCCACTTAGAACGGAGACGAGGAAATGCTTTTTCTCACAGAGAGTTGTGAGTCTGTGGAATTCTCTGCCTTAGAGGCCAGTGGAGGCCGGTTCTCTGGGTACTTTCAAGAGAGAGCTAGATAGGGCTCTTAAAGATAGCGGAGTCAGGGGATATGGGGAGAAGGCAGGAACGGGGTACTGATTGGGGATGATCAGCCATGATCACATTGAATGGCGGTGCTGGCTCGAAGAGCCGAATGGCCTACTCCTGCACCTATTGTCTATTGTCTATTGTCACTCCTCAACCTCCAAGGAATAAAGTCATAGCCTGCCCCATACCTCGAGTCCTGGCAGCATCTTCATAAATCTTCTCTGCACTCGTTGCAACATCCTATAGAAGGGTGACCAAAACCGAGCACAATACTGCACGTGCAGCCTCGTAGGTGAAGAGGATGAATAGTTTCATGGGTATTGCCAGAGGGACTTCCAGCTATATTTAGTTCCATGCATTATATTTGTCGGAAGGAACTGCAGATGCTGATTTAAACCGAAGATGTGTCTATCTACTTGTATTAGATGTTCTCATGGTGTTAATCATTTTATGTTTGTAGATCGTGGATCTGTACATGTAACAGAGAGCGAAAGGATCTTCCAACGTAGAATAAAGGATATTTTACAACAGAATAACTATTCTGTGTAAGCAGCTTTTTTTTCCTCATTTATGGTATTCTCAACACTTTGGTCAATGTCTTAAAACTCGCTATCTTTTTTGCTCTTTAAAACCAGGTATTTGTCGCAGTCTATGGAAAGTGAAGAATTTGAAACGCTCCCTTCAAACTTGACCTTGCATACGGATGCATTATCACCTGAAGCCATGTACTGTACACCTGCCAACTTGGTCGAGATACACAACGATAAGCAAGGTATGAGGCCATGTTTGGTAAGACTACGGATCATTATTTATTGCAAGTAGGCAAAAATGCTGGAGAAACTCAGCGGGTGAGGCAGCATCTATGGAGCGAAGGAATAGGTCCCATTCCTTCGCTGCATCACCCGCTGAGTTTCTCCAGCATTTTTGTCTACCTTCGACTTTTCCCGCATCTGCAGTTCTTTCGTAAACATTATTTGTTGCAAAGTCTGTAACTTATATTTTTAACTAACATTTTCTTTCAACCTCTCTGGTCAAAAATAACTTTTTCTCACGCTTTCGTTCTTTATGCTTCACCAATGGTTCAATGGAGCTTTAGTCATCACGTATGGAACTGCACAGTGACATTCTTGTCACATATAATAACATACTGGCCCTGCAATTTTTGGCACCATTATCTAAAGTCCAAAGTCAGATCGACCCGTGCGCTCGATGTACTGGAGCAGTTCCCGTGAAACGACTTCTGTCTCCTCTCCCCTCCCCTCCTCTCCCCTCCTCTCCCCTCCTCTCCCCTCCCCTCCCCTCCCCTCCTCTCCCCTCCCCTCCCCTCCCCTCTCCTCCCCTCATATATGTCCCGGGGGCGCCTCCTGCAGCCAACCTTGAATGTGCTGGAGACATTATCCTGGTTCACCCTAGCGGTCTTTGTTCCTCACATCTCCAGCTCCCTCCTGGTTATGCCATCCGGCATGTATAATGCCATATACATTATGTTTATTTGATTAATAAATTCCGTTAATAATGGGCGGCACAGTGGTAGAGTTGCTGACTTACAGCGCCAGAGACCCGGGTTGGATCCTCACTACTGGTGGTGTCTGTGTGTACGTTCTCCCCGTGACCGTGTGGGTTTTCTCTGGGTGCTCTGGTTTCCTCCCACTCTCCAAAGACTTTTTGTAGGTTAATTGACTTAAAAGGTTACTAGGGTAATTGTCTTCGGTAAAATTGTAAATTGACCCAAGTGCGTAGGATAGCGTTAGTGTTCGTGTTGGAGGTGATTGCTGGTCAGCGTGGACTGGGTGAGTTGAAAGGCCAGTTTCATTGCAGTAGCTCTAAAATAGTTCACAATTTTATTGGTGGATAATAAATTTTATTTTCAAATTAAAACCAGTACAGCGCAATAATGACCACTTCAGCTCATAATGTTTATGCTGAATATGTCTAGATGAACCGTTCTCATCTGCTTGCGTGTGATTTATATCCCTCTATTCGCTGCATTTTCATGTGCGTATCCAAAAGCCTCAAACGCCACTATCATACCTGCCTCCGCTGACACCTCTGGCAATGCCTTCCAGGTCCCCGCCGCCCTCTATGTAAAAGAAAACTTGCCCCTCACACTTCCATTAAACTTTCCCCCTCTCACCATATAGCTATGCCTCTAGTGTTGGACATGATCCCCCCTGGGAAAGTTCTGCCTGTCTATGATGGATTGATGGATGATAATGCTGATGCCAAGGATGAGAGGATATCTTATTGAAACCTATAAGATTATTAAGGGTTTGGACACGCTAGAGGCAGGAAACATGTTCCCGGTGTTGGGGGACTCCAGAACCAGGGGCCACAGTTTAAGAATAAGGAGTAAGCCATTTTGAGGAAACACTTTTTCTCACAGAGAGTGGTGAGTGTGTGGAATTCTCTGCCTCAGAGGGCGGTGGAGGCAGGTTCTCTGGATGCTTTCAAGAGAGAGCTAGATAGGGCTCTTAACGATAGCGGAGTCAGGGGATATGGGGAGAAGGCAGGAACGGGGTACTGATTGGGGATGATCAGCCATGATCACATTGAATGGCGGTGCTGGCTCGAAGGGCCGAATGGCCTACTCCTGTACCTATTGTCTATTGTCTATCCAAACAGATCAGATAACACTATACATAAATACAATCAGGTCAAACTCGAGTACAATAAGTTGAGCCAAGGGGTAGATACAGAGTGCAGAATATAGCATTGTAGCAAAGTCCAATGTCTGCAATGGGGTAGCTGTGAATTGGAAAGTGCCCTAGTTTAGGGAAGGACTGTTCATAAGTTCTAGGAGCAGAATTGGGCCATTCAGCTCATCAAGTCTACTTCTCCATTCAATCATGACTGATCTATATTTCCCCCTCAATCCCATTCTCCTGCCTTCGCCTCATAATCCCTGATACTAATCAAAAATCTGTCAATCTCTGCCTTAAAAATATCCATTGACTTGGCCTCCACAGCCGTCTGTGGCAATGAATTCCACAGATTCACCACCCTCTGGCTGAAGAAATTCCTCCTCATCTCCTTTCTAAACGTATGTCCTTTTATTCTGAGGCCGTGGCCTGTGGTGCTGGGCTGTTCAGAACCACGATGCCTGATCTATTTTATAATGTAATGCCTTTCAAGATCACTTTCTTTGATCCCTCATCCAAAGGCCAAGTACATAACTTGGACCTGTCCTAGTTCTGATAAGTGGCGAAACTTGGGAACACAGCACTTGTTTCAGACAATATGCAAGTTAATTTACTCAACAGTGGTCGCTGAAGACTGAATACAATGGAAGGCAATCAGTCGTGGGCTTTGAGTAAAACACAAAGTGCTGGAGTAACTCAGTGGGTCAGGCAGCATCTGTGGAGAACATGGATAGGTGACGTTTCACAGAGTGCTGGAATAACTCAGCGGGTCAGGCAGCACAGAGGGCAGTGGAGGCCACTTCACTGGATTCATTCAAGAGAGAGTTAAATAGGACTAAAGCAATCAAGGGATATAGGGGGAAAGCAGGAACAAGGTACTGATTCTGGATGATCAGCCATGATCATATTGAATGGCGGTGCTGCCTCGAAGGGCTGAATGGGCTACTCCTGCACCTATTTTCTATGTTTCTATATTTAAGACTTCTGGGTTATGCACATGGATACGGAGGGATATGGGTTATGTGCAGGTAGATAAGACTCGGTCTTGGCATCATGTTCGGCACAGCCATTTTGGGCCAGAGGGCCTGTTCTATATTCTAAGTTATGCAAGTTAAAATCTTCAGCACGAGAATGACTTGAAATCAAAGGAATTGATTTATTGGACGTCTTTTCATAAGTTGCACCTTTGTGCTTTGGCATTTCAAAATAAAAATTGAATGTCTTCCCACCCCACCTTCATCCCCTCAATTGAAGGAGTGAGCCAAGGAGACGCAGAGACTGAAGAAGCCATCGTTGATGAAGAAACTATTCTAAATATAATGGACAACAGCCAGACATTCCATCCCTCCTCGCAGAGGTTGATTCAGAATCCAATTCTCAGTGAGTATGTAAGGTTCAACATTTATTTTATATCACTGAAGTTATTTGAAGGTAGATACAAAACGCTGGAGAAACGCAGCGGGTGGGGCAGTGGGTGAGGCAGCATCTATGGGGAGAAGGAATAGGCAACGTATCGGGTCGAGGCCCTTGGGTCTCGACCCGAAACGTCGCCTATTCCTTCTCTCCATAGATGCTGCCTCACCCGCTGAGTTTCTCCAGCATTTTGTATCTACCTTCGATTTTACCAGCATCTGCAGTTCCTTCTTCCCAATGTTCCCAATGTTGGGCGAGTCCAGAACCAGGGGCCACCGTCTTAGAATAAAGGGGAGGTCATTTAAGACTGAGGTGAGAAAAAACTTTTTCACCCTGAGAGTTGTGAATTTGTGGAATTCCCTGCCACAGAGGGCAGTGGAGGCCAAATCACTGGATGGGTTTAAGAGAGAGTTAGATAGAGCTCTCGGGGCTAGTGGAGCCTAGGGATATGGGGAGAAGGCAGGCACGGGTTATTGATAGGGGATGATCAGCCATGATCACAATGAATGACGGTGCTGGCTCGAAGGGCCGAATGGCCTTCTCCTGCACCTATTTTCAATGTTTCTTAAACATTGAAGTTATTTGCACAGGTGCATGTTTAGGAAAGGTCGAGAGGGATATGGGCTAAACAATGGGACCAGCTAAGATGGGGCATGTTGGTCGGCATGGCCATGTTAGGCTGAAGTGTCTGTGTGACTATCTGACAACATTGGAAGCTATTATGCCAATCGGTTTAATTCAACACCCACCAGTTAATATCGATGAGTGTCCTAGACTGAATGTGTATATAAAGAAAAGTTGACATTGTGCTACGGAGGAAATTCGACAGGATGCTGCCAGAAATTTTAAGAATAAGGAGTAAGCTATTTAGAACGGAGACGAGGAGCTAGATAGGGCTCTTCAAAATAGCAGAGTCAGGGGATATGGGGAGCGGGCAGGAACGGGGTACTGATTGTGGATGATCAGCCATGATCACATTGAAAGGCGGTGCTGGCTTGAAGGGCCGAATGGCCTACTCCTGCACCTATTGTCTATTGTCTTGGATCACCAAAGGCATGGTAGGCTACGGACCAGGTGTTGGCACATGGTGCCAAGTGTTATTGTGAAGGGGGTGGATTAGAAAGTGGGATAACAGAACTAGTGTGAATGGGTAGACACAACACGTTGGAGTTACTCAGCAGGACAGGCAGCATCTCTGGAGAGAAGGGATGGGTGATGTTTTGGGTCAAGACCCTTCTTCGGTGTGAACGGGTGAACGATAGTCAGCATGGACTCGGTGGGCCCAATGGCCTGTTTCCATGTGGTATTTTCAGATTTAAAGATAAATAAAGTGCATCGTGTGAGAATTGCACTGCTGCACCATCAGTATTGTATTTATATTTGTTGCTTCCATCCAAACTCATCTTCAACGTTGGTTATTCCAATAGATACCAGTCAGGACCAGGCAATGGTTCACCTGTTAGCTGGGCTGGAGGACGATGAGTATGGCATTGCCAGAGCCCAGTTTGTGTCGGGTAAGTCGTCACAGCCGCAATCTTCAGGAAACCACAGCTGCCAGCAGAACAGCGACGATGAAGAAAATGAACCGGAAGTTCAGAAAGAAGAGTTGGAACTTAGTTTAATCATGTCTCAGCGATGGGATGGCGATCTTCTGGATAGTGTTAGGAAAATGAGGTATGGAATTTAATGACATGGAGCATTGGGCACACGTAGTACTTTCTGTGAATAGCAAAGATAGACACAAAGTGCCAGAGTAACTCGGCGGGTCAGGAAGCATCTCTGGAGAAGAGGATGGGTTGGAACCCTTCTTCAAGAGTTCAGTTACATTTATTGTCACATGCACCAATTGGTACAGTGAGATTTGAATTACCATACAGCCATATGAATAAAAAAGAACACAATACACGATAGAATTTGACATGAACATCCCCACACAGCAGAATCGACGTTTCCCACTGTGAGGGAATGCAATAAAGTTCAGTCATCTTCCTCTTTGTTCACCCTTGGTCGAGGCCTTCTGGGCCCTCCGCATCTGCTGCTGTTTCAGGCCCTCTCGCGGGGATGATCGGAGCTCCGGCGTCGAAACGGAGAACACTTCTTCAGACTGCAACCATCAACACCACCCATCCTTTTTCTCGCGAGATGCTGCATAACCCACAAGTTACTCTAGCACTCTGAGCCAGGCTTTGGTATTAACCAGCATGTGGAACACTTTGTTTCCACCAGTACTTTCTGTGATTTGATTTCAAAGGTGCTTTTTTGTCACATGTGCACAGTGATATTATTTTTTTGCATCAGTTCAGTAATTAAGCATTTCATGTTTTTCATTGTTTTACTACTTGAGTTGTTCATGACATGTGGAAGACCTTGCTACCAAGGCCAACTTTTATCATCCATTCCTAAATCCCCCTGAACAGAGTTTCTGGAGTGGCCTGTTGTCCCACTTGGTGGATTTTTCCGGCGACTGCCATTGCCATATCAGGGTCGCCAAAGGATTTTGAGCATTTCAAAATCCAACGGCAACCAAAAAAAGTTGCGACACTTGAAACATAGAAACATAGAAAATAGGCCATTCGGCCCTTCGAACCTGCACCGCCATTCAATGTGATCATGGCTGATCATCCAATTTTGAAAAAACACTGCGCATCAATACGTCATCATGCCGCAAATTGTTTGGTGGCCTGATACGCCAGTCAATGATGCCGACAGTCGCCAAAAACATGGCCAAGTGGAACAGGCCCTTAAATGCCAGGCCTGGCAAGGGCAGCAGGTTCCTTTCCCTATAATATGTTATGTTATCAAACACAAAGGATTTTTGCAATATCATTGTGAAAGATCAGTAAACATTAATTCTGTTTCTTTCTCTTTAGATGCTTCTGGACCTGTTGAGTATTTTCCTGCATATTTTGTTTTTATTTCAGAATTCCAGCACATGCAGTGGATTTTTGTTCCCTAGTCACTGTTACTTATGCAAGCATCCATTCAAAATTAGTTGAAGCTGCCGTGGGAGGATATGAAGTTTACTTTCAAGTTCAAATGTATTTGTCACATGCACCATAAGGTGCAGTGAAATGTAATTGACCATGCAGAGTTACAATTAAAAAAGGACCAATACACAACATCATTCAACACAGACATCCACCACAGCTGTCTTCACTGTGGTGGAAGGCAATACAGTTCACACACAGTCCTCCTCCTCCTCCTCCCTTGTCCACCCGTGGTCATGGCCCTGACCCTCCGTAGTCGCCACTATGGACCGCCTGATGTTCAAGCCCTCTGGTCGGGATGGTCGGAACGCCGACGTCGGGACAGGTTAAGCACACCCCGCGGCCCGGAGTCCCGAATCGGCCACCTCCTTACCAGAGACCGCGGCTTCCCGATGTTGTAGGCCGCAGCATATGAATAGCTGACCTGTACTGGACCTTGTCAAAGTATGTCTGGATCAAGGCCTGTCCCACTGTACGAGGTAATTCAAGTTCTCCCGAGTTTCCCATGATTCGAACTCGGAGAATTACGGTAATAGCCGTTCGTAGGTACTCGGGGCTCTCGTGGACATTTTTCACAGTGCTGAAAAAATTTCACGAGTTACCGCGTTTCCCGAGTACCTGCCGTTAGCATTACGAGCCGCTACGAGACATTCACGAGCTCCAACATAGCCGCTACGTACATTCTACGTACTTACCACAAATTTGATTGTTTTTAAACTCGGGAGAGCTCTTGAATTACCTCGTACAATGGGACAGGCCCTTTAACCTCATGGCGAATAGCTCATTTAACCATCCCCTTTTCCTTGTTTCAATATTCAGATTGCTTTCTCACCATAACTGTTCAGATTTTCCCTTTCCATTTTCCCATTAATCCAAATCTCTTTCCACTCCGTTCCCTCAACCTTTAGACGTTTCCGCCCTTCCCTGTCTCTCATTCCGTGCTCTCAACTGCTCCTCGTTCATGAATTTTAGGACAAGAAAATGTCATGTTAAAGTTACTCCACGTGTGGGATTAGTTGCAAATCAAAGTAATACTTAACATAACAGGTTTCTCCCAAAAAGCCATAGATGCTAGCTCAATTTTACATAAAAGTATCTCTTTTTGCTGTATGTGTATCAAAAGATAAGTGAGCCAATACACCTAGTCGGTGTTAATTTGTGGAGCCGAGAGACATGAGTTCCTATTTTTCTGGTCATGTGCCTATTCCTTGCACCCATTCCTACAGTATTTAATACTGTAAATAGACAATAGGTGCAGGAGTAGGCCATTCGGCCCTTCGAGCCAGCGCCATCATTCACTGTGATCATGGCTGATCATCCCCAATCAGTACCCCATTCCTGCCTTTTCCCCATATCCCTTGACTCCACTATCTTTACGAGCTCTATCCAACTCTCTCTTGAAAGCATCCAGAGAATTGGCCTCCACTGCCTTCTGAGGCAGAGAATTCCACAGATTCACAACCCTCTGTGTGAAAAAGTTTTTCCTCATCTCCATTCTAAATGGCTTACCCCTTATTCTTAAACTGTGGCCCCTGGTTCTGGACTCCTCCAACATCGGGAACGTGTTTCCTGCGCCTAGCGTGTCCAAACCCTTAATAATATTATATGTTTCAATAAGATTCCCTCTCATCCTTCTAAATTCCAGAGTATATGAGCCTAGCCGCTCCATTCAATCAACATATGACAGTCCCGCCATCCCGGGAATTAACCTTGTGAACCTACGCTGCACTCCCTCAAAAGCAAGAATGTCCTTCCTCAAATTGGGAGACCAAAACTGCATACAATACTCCAGGTGTGGTCTCACTAGGGCCCTGTACAACTGTAGAAGGACCTCTTTGCTCCTATACTCAACTCCTCTTGTTATGAAGGTCAACACGCTTTCTTCACTGCCTGCTGTACGTGCATGCTTACTTTCAGTGACTGATGAACAAGGACCCCCAGATCCCGTTGTACTTCCCCTTTTCCCAACTTGACACCATTTAGATATTAATCTGCCTTCCTGTTTTTGCCACCAAAGTGGATAACCTCACATTTATACACATTAAACTGCATCTGCCATGCATCTGCCCACTCACCCAACCTGTCCAAGTCACCCTGCATCCTCATAGCATCCTCCTCACAGTTCACACTGCCACCCAGCTTTGTGTCATCTGCAAATTTGCTAATGTTACTTTGAATCCCTTCATCTAAATCATTAATGTATATTGTAAATAGCTGTGGTCCCAGCACCGAGCCTTGCGGTACCCCACTAGTCACTGCCTGCCATTCTGAAAGGGACCCGTTAATCCCTACTCTTTGTTTCCTGTCTGCCAACCAATTCTCTATCCATGTCAGCACTCTACCCCCAATACCATGTGCTCTAATTTTGCCCACTAATCTCCTATGTGGGACCTTATCAAATGCTTTCTGAAAGTCCAGGTACACTACATCCACTGGCTCTCCCTTGTCCATTTTCCTAGTTACATCCTCAAAAAATTCCAGAAGATTAGTCAAGCATGGTTTCCCCTTCGTAAATCCATGCTGACTCGGACCGATCCTGTTACTGCTATCCAAATGTGCCGCTATTTCATCTTTTATGATTGACTCCAGCATCTTCCCCACCACCGATGTCAGGCTAACTGGTCTATAATTCCTTGTTTTCTCTCTCCCGCTTTTCTTAAAAAGTGGGATAACATTAGCTACCCTCCAATCCACAGGAACTGATCCTGAGTCTATAGAACATTGGAAAATTATCACCAATGCATCCACGATTTCTAGAGCCACTTCCCTTAAGTACCCTGGGATGCAGACCATCAGGCCCTGGGGATTTATCAGCCTTCAGTCCCATCAGTCTATCCAACACCATTTCCTGCCTAATGTGAATATCCTTCAGTTCCTCCGTCACCTCAGATCCTCTGGCCACTAGTACATCAGGGAGATTGTTTGTGTCCTCCTTAGTGAAGACGGATCCAAAGTACCTGTTCAACTAATTTGCCATTTCTTTGTTCCCCATAATAAATTCACCTGTTTCAGTCTTCAAGGGTCCAACTTTGGTCTTAACTAATTTTTTCCTCTTCACATACCTAAAGAAGCTTTTACTATCCTGCTTTATATTCTTGGCTAGCTTACCTCCGTACCTCATCTTTTCTCCCTGTATTGCCTTTTTAGTTTTCTGTTGCTCTTTGAAGTTTCCCTATACTCTGGCTTCCCGCTCATCTTTACTATGTTATATTTCTTCTCTTTTATTTTTAGACAGTCCTTGACTTCCTTTGTCAGCCACGGTCACCCCTTACTCCCCTTGGAATATTTCTTCCTCTTTGGAATGAACTGATCCTGCACCTTCTGTATTATTCCCAGAAATACCTGCCATTGTTGTTCCACTGTCATCCCTGTTAAGAAGGTATCTTTCCAGTCAACTTTGACCAGCTCCTCCCTCATGGCTCCATAGTCCCCTTTATCAATTGTAACACTGATACCTCCGATTTACCCTTCTCCCTCTCAAATTATAGATTAAAACTTTTCATGTTATGGTCACTACTCCCTAATGGCTCCTTTACCTCAAGTTCCCTTATCAAATCCGGTTCATTACACAACACTAAATCCAGAATTGCCTTCTCCCTGGTCGGCTCCATTACAAGCTGCTCTAAGAATCCATCACGGAGGCACTCCACAAACTCCCTTTCTTGGGGTCCAGTACCAACCTGATTTTCCCAGTCTACCTGCATGTTGAAATCTCCCATAACCACCGTAGCATTACCTTTGCAACATGCCAATTTTAACTCTTGATTGAACTTGCACCCTATATCTAGGCTACTGTTTGGGTTTTTATTTTTTTCCTCTTCACTTACCTAAAGATGCTTTTACTATCCTGCTTTATATTCTTGGCTAGCTTACCTTCGTACCTCATCTTTTTTCCCCGTATTGCCTTTTTGGTTTTCTGTTGCTCTTCAAAAGTTTCCCAATCCTCTGGCTTCCTGCTCATCTTTGCTATGTTATACTTCTTCTCTTTTATTTTTATACTGTCCCTGATTTCCCCTTGTCAGCCAGGGATGCTAGGAATAGGCAACTGATCAGAAAAATAGGAACATATGTCTCTCAGCTCCTCAAATGTTGTTTAAGATGTTCATCCAACAGGTTCCGGCCCGAAATGTCACCTAATTTTCTCCAGAGTTGCTGCCTGACCCGCTGAGTTACTCCAGCACTCTGTGTCTATCCATCCCACATCCTTCCCTAAACATATCAGCTGATATTTCATGTGATTCCTTGCTTTTAAAATAAACTAGATCAAGTGGGACCCGTTGGGTCCTTGTCACATGTAAGGGCCGGTCCCGAAGGCAATATTCCACCACTCGTCGGCGTGGCTGACGGATACCCGTTGTGACGAGAGTCACGGCAACCCTCCCCATGTGTGCCTCGCCCTCCATCTTCCTACCCCTATCCTCCATTCCCATTCATCCTCCCCCTTTTCTTCACCCTCCCTCTTCTTTCAGACAGACAAACAAGTTGAGAGTTTTAGTAATATATACTAGACTAAGTGGGACCCGTTGGGTTCTAGTCACACGGGAGGCCTGGTCCCCCCTCCCCCCCCCCCAACGCAACCCCTTCCCCAACGCAATATTCCACCACTCACCCGTTCCCCTAATGCAACCCGTTCCCCCAACGCAATATTCCACCACTCACCCATAGCCCTCAACTGCGCAGGTGCGGTTCATTTCCCCTCATCCCCCAGCACTCCCTCCCCTCCTCTTCATCCTCCATCTTCTTTCCTCATCCTCATCTTTTTTACACAGAGAGTGGTGAATCTGTGGAATTCTCTGCCACAGAAGGTAGTTGAGGCCAGTTCATTGGCTATATTTAAAAGGGAGTCAGATGTGGCCCTTGTGGCTAAAGGGATCAGGGGGTATGGAGAGAAGGCAGGGATGGGATACTGAGTTGGATGATCAGCCATGATCATATCGAATTGCGGTGCAGGCTCGAAGGGCCGAATGGCCTACTCCCGCACCTATTGTCTATGTTTCTATGTTTCCCCTCTCTTCTTCCCCTCCCCAATCCCTCCCTCACCTCACCCTCCCTCTCCTTTCCCCTACCCTCAGTCACTCCCTCCCTCCCTCCATAATGCCTCTCCCCTCTCTACCCTCCTTGACGTAATTGTGAGGGGGAAGCTGATGTTTTTTATTTTATGTAAATGAGATCCCATTATGAAGTCATAGCGGCTAACTGCCACTGCAAGTTCAAGTGATTTTTCTCAAACTGGATTTTGTAAAGTTTAAAATGTGAATAACTTGTAAAATATACCATCAATCTGAATGAAACTTGATACACCACACCACAGGCCAATTGTGAGTAATTTCAGGATCACATGGACAGACACACACAATGACAGACATACAGAATCACAGACATAGAAACAAACAAGATGAGAGTGAGAGAGAGATTGAGAGATTAATTAATTGCCTTTCAATTCAGATAAAGTTCATCTGCCAAACCACCTAACATATATTTTCAATTTCTTTTGTTTGAGAAGGAACTGCAGTTGCTGGAAAATCGAAGGTAGACAAAAATGCTGGAGAAACTCAGCGGGTGAGACAGCATCTTTGGAGCGAAGGAAATAGGCGACGTTTTGCGTCGAGACACTTCTTCAGACTGATGTAAGGGTGGGAGGGGGCGGAAGAAGAAAGGAAGAGGCGGACACAGTGGGCTGAGGGAGAGCTGAGAAGGGGAGGAGAAAGAGGGAGAGAGCAAGGACTACCTGAAATTAGAGAAGTCAATGTTCATACCGCTGGGGTGTAAAGTGCCCAAGCGAAATATGAGGTGCTGCTCCTACACTTGTCGCTTTACCTCCCCCCTTGACTCCATTCAATGACCCAAGCAGTCTTCCCAGGTGCGACAGAGGTTCACCTGCACCTCCTCCAACCTCATCTATTGCATCCGCTGCTCTAGGTGTCAGCTGCTCTACATCGGTGAGACCAAGCGTAGGCTTGGCGATCGCTTCGCCGAACACCTCCGCTCGGTTCGCAATAACCTACCTGATCTCCCGGTGGCTCAGCACTTCAACTCCCTCTCCTATACCGAATCCGACCTTTCTGTCCTGGGCCTCCTCCATGGCCAGAGTGAAGACCACCGTAAATTGGAGGAGCAGCACCTCATATTTCACTTGGGCAGTTTACACCCCAGCGGTATGAACATTGACTTCTCTAATTTCAGGTAGTCCCAGCTTTCTCCTCCCCTTCTCAGCTCTCCCTCAGCCCAATGTCTCCGCCTCTTCCTTTCTTCTTCTCACCCCCCCCCCCCCCCCCCACACACACTCTCACATCAGTCTGACGAAGGGTCTCGACCCAAAACGTCGCCTATTTCCTTCGCTCCATAGATGCTGCCTCACCTGCTGAGTTCTCCAGCATTTTTGTCTACCTCCTCTTTTCAATTTCCTTCTTTGTTTTAGGATCATTAAATGTATTTATTTGTAGATCTTTGCCATCTTTGTACATTTTTGAATTTCTTTAACCATTTGCTCGAAGGCCGTGGATGCCATTCCTTCTGCCTGAGCTAAATAATTGCTTCTTGCACTCTTTGACCTCCCCCACAGTAGAGTCCCTGTTCCATTCATTTTCCACTGTTGCCTTGATCAAGTCATGCAGAAGGGTGTAACGCGTCCAATAATTCTTCTCACATCCTGTTGCTGTAAGAAAATTCTAGAAAACCATAACAAAAACAATATACATTAGACAATAGGTGCAGGAGTAGGCCATTCGGCCCTTCGAGCCATTCAATTGGATCATGGCAGATCATCCCCAATCTGTACCCCGTTCCTGCCTTCTCCCCATATCCCCTGACTCCGCTATTTTTAAGTGCCCTATCTAGCTCTCTCTTGAAAGCATCCAGAGAACCGGCCTCCACCGCCCTCTGAGGCAGAGAATTCCGCAGACTCACCACTCTCTGTGAGAAAAAGTGTTTCCTCGTCTCCGTTCTAAATGGCATGCTCCTTATTCTTAAACTGTGGCCCCTGGTTCTGGACTCCCACAACATCAGGAACATGTTTCCTGCCTCTAGCGCGTCCAAACCCTTTAACTATCTTATATGTTTCAATGAGATATCCTCTCATCCTTCTAAACTCCAGAGTGTACAAGCCCAGCTGCTCCACTCTCTCAGCATATGACAGTCCTGCTATCCCGGGAATTAACCTTGTAAACCTACGCTGCACTCCCTCAATAGCAAGACCTACAGAACGTAACAGAACGTGATCAGTTTTTACTCTGATAAGGGTTGAGACTAAGTTTACATTTATTTTTCTGGTTTGACTGGTCTCCACAGTAAGTGGACCATAAGTATAGCATGCTTTCCAATCTTGCCGAACACTGCTAGTGTTGAAAGATGTTTGAAGCCTATGAATATTTATGCAGAGTGATTGCATAACAAATCTTTCAGATTTTCAGAAAAGAATGCAAGTGACTGCTCGTCAGAGGAAGATAATGCGTTCTCTGATGGTCAGATAGGAAATGGGAACATGATGGCTAATCTTTCTATTCCTCAGCTTGATGGAGCAGCAGATGAGAACACTGGTAAGTGACTTTCTTGGCTGTGTTGTTACCCCTTGAGTATTGAAGAAGCCTTGCCTGACACAAAGTTCATTTAATCTTTTGGCTATTCATTCATTGGGCTACGCGATACCATCTACACTAACGTACATTTTCTGCCACAGCAGGCCAATTCACCGGATGTATTCATGAGAGAGTTAGATACAGCTCTTAGGGTTAAATGAATCAAGGGATATGAGGGAGAAGGCAGGAACGAGGTACTGATTTTTGGATGATCCCATACAACGTTCAATCCTCACCTTGGGTGCTGTCTGTACAGAGTTTGTATGTTTTCCCTGCGTGGGTTTCCTCAGGCTCCTCTGGTTTCCTCCCAACACTCCAAAGATGAGCAGGTTTGTAGGTTAATTTAGCATTCATAGCAAAAGGATTTGAGTATAGGAGCAGGGAGATTCTACTGCAGTTGTACAGGGTCTTGGTAAGACCACACCTGGAGTATTATGTACAGTTTTGGTCTCCAAATCTGAGGAAAGACATTCTTGCCATAGAGGGAGTACAGAGAAGGTTCACCAGACTGATTCCTGGGATGTCAGGACTTTCATATGAAGAAAGACTGGATAGACTCGGCTTGTACTCGCTAGAATTTAGAAGATTGAGGGTGGATCTTATAGAAACTTACAAAATTCTTAAGGGGTTGGACAGGCTAGATGCAGGAAGATTGTTCCCGATGTTGGGGAAGTCCAGGACAAGGGGTCACAGTTTAAGGATAAAGGGGAAATCCTTTAGGACCGAGATGAGAAAAACATTTTTCACATAGAGAGTGGTGAATCTCTGGAACTCTGCCACAGAAGGTAGTTGAGGCCAGTTCATTGGCCATATTTAAGAGGGAGTTAGATGTGGCCCTTGTGGCTAAAGGGATCAGGAAGTATGGAGAGAAGGCAGGTACAGGATACTGAGTTGGATGATCAGCCATGATCATATTGAATGGCGGTGCAGGCTCGAAGGGCCGAATGGCCTACTCCTGCACCTATTTTCTATGTTTCTATCTAATTGACATCTGTAAATTGTCCCGAGTGCGAAGGATTGCTAATGTACAGGATGATTGCTGATTGATGCAGACTACATGGGCCGAAGGGCCTGTTTCCAAGCTGTATCACTAGTCTAAAGTATGTACATAGAACAGAACAGCACAAGAACAGGACTTTCAGCGCACAATGTCTGTGCTGAACATGATGCCAAGACCAACTCTTATCTACCTGCACATGATCTATATCCCTCCACGCCTATCTAAAAGCGTCTTAAACACTACTATTGTATCTACATACCTATGTGGAAAATAAATTCCAATCTCGAGTCCTAAGTGCACTCCAACTTGCTAACCTCACAGATCCAAGATCCTGATTGTTGGCTAATTTTCAAAAGTTACAGTATCTTGTTTTAAAGTAAAAATGTTCAGAATTTGTTCCGACGGTGGCCTCGACAGTTGCAACTGCAGTGTCACCAGCGTCTTCATTGGTAATTTAGTATCTCAGATCGGTGTCTCAACACGGTGGTGCAGCGGGTAGAGTTGCTGCCTGACAGCGAATGCAACGCCGGAGACCCGGGCTCGATCCCCACTACGGGTGCTGTCTGTACGGAGTTTGTACGTTCTCCCCGTGACCTGCGTGGGTTTTCTCCGGGATCTTCGGTTTCTTCCCACACTCTAAAGACGTACAGGTTTGTATGTTAATTGGCTTGGTAAATGTAAAAATTGTCCCTAGTGGGTGTAGGATGGTGTAAATGTGCGGGGATCGCTGGTCGGCGTGGACCTAGTCGGCCGAAGGGCCTGTTTCCGCGCTGTATCTCTAAACTAAACTAAACTAAGGATTGAGATAGCTATTTATCAAGACCCTCGTTCTAATTTTACCAACTCCTGAATTCTCATTTTCCTGTCCTTGTCTCTCCCTTTGAATGCCTTTCTTTTCAACGTTTCATCAAAGACAACTTTGGCAATGATTTTTGTGTTGAATTTTAGTTTAGAGATACAGAAACGAAACAGGCTCTTTGGCCCACTGAGTCCATGCCACCTATTGATCACCTATTCACACTAGTTCCATGTTCTCCCACTTTGTCATCCACGTCCTACACACTGGGGGCAATTTCAGAGGCCAGTTAACCTCTGCACAAACCTGCACGTCATTGGGATGTGGGAGGAAATCCACATGGTCACAGGGAGAACGTACAAACTCCACACACATAGCACCCGTAGTCAAGACCGAACTCTGGTCTCTGGCGCTTTAAGGCAGCAGCTCCATCAACTGCACCACTTTTACATGGTGTGTATATATCATAACCAATTGTGGAAACTGGAGCACCCGGAGGAAACCCGCGCTGTCAAAGGGAGAACATGCAAACTCCACACACACAACACCCATAGTCAGGATTGAACCCGGGTCTTATTGAGACATATAAGATTATTAAGGGTTTGGACATGCTGGAGGCAGGAAACATGTTCCCGATGTTGGGGGAGTCCAGAACCAGGGGCCACAGTTTAAGAATAAGGAGTAAGCCATTTAGAACGGAGACAAGGAAACACTTTTTCTCACAGAGTGGTGAGTCTGTGGAATTCTCTCCCTCAGAGGCGGTGGAGGCAGGTTCTCTGGATACTTTCAAGAAAGAGCTAGATAGGGCTCTTAAAGATAGCGGAGTCAGGGGATATGGGGAGAAGGCAGGAACGGGGTACTGATTGGTGATGATCAGCCATGATCACATTGAATGGCGGTGCTGGCTCGAAGGGCCGAATGGCCTACTCCTGCACCTATTGTCTATTGTCTCCAGCGCTGTGAGGCAGCAGCTGCACCAATATGCCACCCTTTTCTTACTAGTGTATTACTCCTGTCATTTGATGGTTTTAAGCAGTGCATTCTGATAAATGCCTTTCTAGTGGTACTGAAGTCTATTCACAAATCATCTTGTTGGCTTTTGTTTTTTAAAACCAGTTAGCTTTGTTCAAGTTGAGATGCATCCGATAGTTTATTATAACTGTCGTCCAAATTAAATACATTTGTTAGAGCTGTCTTTTAATGTTCCACTGTTGCCAGTAATAAATTTAAAAGTCATAAGTTCTTCCAACTTCCTCTACATTGGAGAAACTGGGTGACCGAACATCTGTAAAGATATCCCTTCCAGTCACCTATCACTTGAATTCTGTAACCGTGCCCCCTGTATTCTGTCTTCAACCTCATATATTGCTTCAGTGATATCCAACGTGAAACTGGAAGAACAACAACCTCGTCATCCATGTAGTTTTATTGCAGATCTTGGGACTTTGTACGGAATTTAACTATTCCAGGAACTAATTTTATTTCACTCTCTCCACAGATGTGACTGTGTCTGTCTCTGATTACCAGCTTTTAAAGAATTGTTACCTCAAATTTTTGTTTGCACCCTATCGAAGGCCCTCCCCTCTATTTATGCCATTCCGTCTCTCCCTGCAATGTGTTCTCCACTATCCAGTCTGTTGAAGAGTACTTGACTTGGAGCGTCAACTTATTTTTCTTTCACCCCGATGCTACACAACCTACACAGTACTTCCAGCTTTTCTATCTTGCCTTGGCTATCTGACGTCTGCAGCTTATTTGTTCCACGTACAGTGCCCTCCATAATGTTTGGGACTAAAAGCCCTGTCCCACGGTACGAGTTCATTCCAAGAGCTCTCCCGAGTTTAAAAAAAATCAAACTGGTGGTAAGCACGGAGAATGAACGTAGCGGGTACGTCGGAGCTCGGGGACGTCTCTTAGCGGCTCGTAACGCTAACGGCAGGTACTCGGGAAGACTCGCTAACGGCAGGTAAGCTCGGGAAGACTGGTGAAGATTTTTCAACATGTTGAAAAATGTCTACGAGAGCCCCGAGTACCGACGAGCGGCCATTACCGTAAATCTCCGAGTTCGAATCAGGGCAAACTCGGGGGGAGAGCTCTTGGAATGAACTCGTACCGTGGGACAGGGCTTTAAGATCCATCATTTATGTATTTGCCTCTGTATTTGTATTTCTCCATTACAAATTTGAGATTTGTAATGGAGAAAAATCACATGTGGTTAAAGTGCACATTGTCTGATTTTAATAAAGGCCATTGTTATACATTTTAGTTTCACCATGTAGAAATTACAGCCATTACAAATCTCAAATTGTGGAGTACAGAGGCAAATACATAAATGACGGGTCTTTGTCCCTAACATTATGGAGGGCACTGTAACTGAGGTTGTGTTACACATTAAAGTATGGAGCTCACCTGCAACAGTGTTTCGAGCAGCAGTTGTGGAAAACTGAAGCGCAGTTCTCGTGTGTTTTTTTAATTTCTGCTGTAGCCCTACATCTCTTGGGACCTCGGTGGGAATTGTAAGTGTACTTGGCAAACTGTGTAGTCACACAGCGTGGAAACAGCCCCTTCGACCCAACTTGCCCACGCCGATCACATGTCCCATCTGGACTAGTCCCACCTGCCTGCGTTTGGCACATCTCCCTCTAAACCTTTCCTATCCATGTACCTGTCCAAATGTCTGTTAAAAGTTGTAATAGTACCTGCCGTGCACTGCACTGCAATATAGTTTGCCTCCATGCAGGGTCTTACTAAGTTATCTAAAGGCAATATTCCTTGCAGAACTTTGCCTTTGCAAACAACCTTGATGAAATAGCAATAACCAACCTGATCTCCCGGTGGCTCAACACTTCAACTCCCCCTTCCATTCCCAATCTGACCTTTCTGTCCTGGGCCTACTCCATGCCAGAGTGAGGACCACCGTAAATTGGAGGAGCAGCACCTCATATTTTGCTTGGGTAGTTTACACCCCAGCGGTGTGAATTCTCCAATTTCAGGCAGTCCCTCCTTCCTCCCTCTTTCCCCTCCCCTTCCCAGCTCTCCCACAGCCCACTGTGTCCGCCTCTTCCTTTCTTCTTCCCGTCCCTCCACATCACCTCCACATCAGTCTGAAGAAGGGTCTTGACCCGAATAGTCACCTATTCCTCCGCTCCATAGATGCTGCCTTACCCGCTGAGTTTCTCCAGCATTTCTGTCTACCTTCGATGAAATAGTCGTTCATTTTCTCTCAACAAGATTTGGAAGTGCATTTGGTAGAAATGGAAGTGGGCAAATAGCATTGATGCAAAGAAAGCTGGAAGACATGGAGGCTTTTTATTGAGTCTAGTTTTGCAGCACCAAAACAGGCCCTTGTGCGGATCATGCTGACTACCAAATACTCGTCTACATTATTCTATTTACTAACACTTGATCCATAAATATCAATGCCTTGGCAATTCTAGTGCTCGCAGACAGGTTTGTAGGTTCATTGGCTTTGGTAAAGATTGTAAATTGTCCCTACTGTGCAGTACTAGTGTACAGGATGATCGCTGGTCAGGGCGGACTCGGTGGGCCAAAGGGCCTGTTTTGGTGTTGTATCTATAAACTAAATGAAAGAAAGGATGGACACCACCAACTTAGCCACTGACTGTATGATTGTTGAGAATTATTTTTTTGGGATTCCATGAATAGCCACTCCGCCATTTAGTTGCTGCCGATTCCCCAGTCTCTTAACGTCACTATGGCATCGGCCTCACCACCATCCCTGGCAGCGTGTCACCCTCTGTGTAAATAAAAAACCTGCCCCGCGCCTCATCTGTAAACTTTGTCCCTTTCACCTTAAAGCTGTGCCCTCTAGTCTTTGACACTTCCATCCCGGGGAATAAAGTTATGACTGTCTGCCCTATATATGTCTCTTATAATTTTTTACACTTCTATCAGGTTTCCCCCTCAACCTCTGGCATTCCAGAGAAAACAGTCCAAGTCTGTCAAACCTCTTCTTGTAGCTAATACCTTCTAACCCAAGCAGAATTCTTGTAAACCTCCCCCACACTTTCTAAAGCATCCATATCCTTCTTGTAACGAAGTGAACTAAAGTCCTACAAAGCAACATCATGACCTCTGGACTCTTATACTCAATGCCCTGACTGATGGAGGCAAACATGTCACATGCCGCCTTTATCACTCCATCTATTTATGTTGCCACTTTCAGGGAGCTATGGGCTTGGGCCCCAAGATCCATCTGTACATCAATGCTTTTAAGTGTCTTGCTGTTAACTGTAGATTTTCCCCTTGCATTTCATCTCCCAAAGTGCCAATGCCTGACTTTCATGAAACACCTTCAAGCTCCGGGAATATGCAAGTGAAATTGGGATCCTACACTTCCATACCAGTTTAATCAATCATTAATTTCCTGACCTGTTTTTACATTTTGTTTTAATTTTAAGATGTTGAACTTCTCTAGTCTGAAGAGGGGTCTCGACCTGAAACGTCACCCGTCTATGTTCTCCAGAGATGCTGCCTGACCTGCTGAGTTACTCCAGCACTCTTTGTCTTTGATCTATCCTCTATCTTTGCCCTGCCCCTGCCAGTTCTATCGGATAATCCAACTTTCTTTGGCACAGTATTTGCCCCCAAATACTAATCTGCTTACTTTCTGCTCTAGTGTAGCTGGGGCATGTTGTCCGGTGTGGGGAAAGTTGGTTTGAAGACCTGTTTCCACGCCGTATGATTCAATTACTCTTATTTCCCCTCCCCCCCCCCACCCCCCCTTGACAAACCAGTGTAAACAGTGTGAATGTTGCTACAATTGAACTAATCCAGTTGAGAACAGCTTGGTAGCAAGTGGAGAAAATAAGAAACTTGATAACTATTAAGGTTGCAAAGTTTTACTGCATTGTGCTGACATTTTATTTATTCTTTGTTGAATTTTAGATAATACTTTAGGCGAAAATGGTTCAAGAAGTCACTCGACGCTAGCAGTTCGAGACAAAGTGCTGACCAAGACAACTTTTCACAAAGAGCCTGTGATGCTCGAGCTGCCGTCGTCTGATCACGCTGGGCTACAGTGCAATCGCGCGGGCACCACACTTCATACACTGGACGGCATGAACTCCACAGACTTGCCCTCGTACCAGAATGCGTTCATCAAAGCCAAGAAGCCAGAGCACTCTGTCTCCAACTTCTCTAACGAGGCCGGTTACGATTTGAGGTACAGCGGATGCGGCGAGGACAATGTGAAGTTTGTGGACCCTGACATGGTGGCTAGATCTCTGGATGCCGCCTGTGAAAGCAAACATGCGAGCAGTGACTACGAGAATCAGGTGTCGCCTCAAACTGATCGACTGCAGAGAGTGAAACGGTTTTTGAGCATCAACTGCGAAAATAACTCATCGTCTGGTCACCGGAGAAGCCCAACGAGCGAAGGAGAATTCCACACCAATCCAAATCTCAGTTCCTTAGTCGGAAGGATGGCTAATAAAGTTCCACTCGCCTTCAATAAAAAAGAAAACAGCCTGTACGATAAACCGCTGATGCCCCTAATAGGTATGAAAAATGGGGTTCAGCTTTTTGAGCAACACAAGAACTCCTCCACGGATGTTGGACCTAGCATGGAACAGAACCTTAAGATCAGATACGAAGACTTTCAGGCAACTCAAAGGGAGAAAACGGTTATTGATCAGCACGAGACACAGTACACATTTTTTCCCAGTGTGGTGCTTCCCAATTGTCTGAAGTGCCCAGAAAAGGTCTTCAAGAAGCTGAAATTAAACAGAAGGAAATCAAATGGGTCCCAAGTGACCCGGAAGTCTGCCGTACCAAAGATAAGTGCCCGATCTGCTGAGTGTTCTCATGGCACTGGCTCGATGCAAAACACAGGGCCACAGGAGCACAAGTCTGTTCCGTCTAAAGACGCTGTGCTGCCAGGAGCATCCCCCAGCTTTACTGTGGCAAGGTCTTCACAAAATGGACTAGAGGGTCAGTCATTCAAACTAGCGTGCAGTAAGTACACTCTCCGGACCAAGCGGAAAGTGAGCTACGAGGCGGAAGACGGTGAACTTGCTCAAGGCTCGGAGATGTTAAAGGCAGGTCCGGCTCGGCCAGAGTGTTTGAAAGTTGGTGACAATGGGGCGGAACAGTCTCAGCAAACGCGCAAAAGGAGGAGGCTTAATAAGGAGCCCCCCGTGATAATAAAATACATTATCATTAACCGGTTCAAAGGGAGGAAAAACATGTTGGTGAAGATAGCGAAAGTGGACTCGAAGGAAGACCACGTGGTGCTCAATGATGACAAACTGCAGCGGTACCAGAAGCTTTCCCCACTAAAAGACTGGTGGCCCAAGATCACCGAGCCTGCTCTTGTTCGCAAACCTTTGACCGCACCGACACCAAAGAGAGGAAAGAAACCAAAAGTTCTAGTGAGCTTAAAGAAACGAGCGGGAAGGTTCAAAAAATTGCCGAGGAAAGAAAAGCTGAGAGCCGCCGGGCAAAGTCAAGTAAGGACAAAGAAGATAGAATTTGCCCCCCTCTCTCCTCCGTCACCTTGCTACAGTGCTGAGGCTGATGACTGTTCAACGGAATATAAAGACGTCATGTCTAAGCTTGGATTTATGTCGGAGAGAACGCCAAGTCCTTCTAAACCATCTCCACCTCGATGTTGGTCACCGAGTGAGATGCAGGAGGACGGAATGCCGGCCTTTGCCTCCATGGAAGAAGACGACGCACTGGTGAGAGACTGCGATCCTTGTGCTCTAAGGATTTCTGGTGAGAAATGTCCGGCACGAGGTAGCAGAAGCGGCGACAGTAAGCAATGTTTGAAATCCAGGAAAAAGTCGCCCTGCGCTGCTAACTGTGCAGCGGCTAAAAAGACCAAGGGACCCCAGAAAACCAAGCAGGTGGCGAGCGGCGGAAAAGCCGAACAGAAGGGGAAACACCGCAAAAAAGCCAGGAAAAGATGGACTCGGAAACAGAAAAGCAAAATTTCACCCTCTGGCGACAAGCAAGACGCAGTGCAAAGCTCGGAAGGCCATGAGCAACAAGGAAGTTGTGAACTGATCAATGGTGAACTGAACTCGTCTTCCACAGAGAAAGTTGGAAGCGGGTTTTGTAAAAATGTTGATGATGTACTTGTAGAACCTTGCAAATCTGACAAACAACCCGGTATTCCCCTCAGCATCTGCTCAACTGGGCATCTTCCCTCAACGCAGCCATACTCTGAAGATGTTCAAGGAGAGTCCGGTGGTTACTATTGCTCTTTGCTGGAGACCGATGAAAATGCGGACTTGCCCGCGTTTACCTACCCACCAGTCGAGACTGTCTCAGATGCGTTATCTCAATTAGCAACGCCTCCTCAATCCCAGATGCATTTCAGCCTCGGTAAATCTAGTCCACACCCTGATCCCATCTACGTGTTGGAGAACAAAGCTCAAATGAAAGAGAACTTTAGGTTACCGATGGACACTAACGTGGCGTCGCAAGCAGAATTCGCCCTGTCTCAAAGTGAGCATTGCTTCGGTCACCTAACGGGGGCTTCTGCCGTTCCCTCGTCCCAGCCTGTGCAGTATTCCCATCTGCCAGTCCCTTCTGCCGTGGACGTGTGCGGGCTTCAGAGAAACAAACTATCACAACAGATGTCACAAGCTATTAGCCACATGCAAACCGCTGGCCAACCTGGTTGTCACATGAAGGAAACTCAAAATGGAGGCCGCCTGCACATGTACGGGCCTGAACATACGTCGGCGTTAGCCCAGTCAGGGCTTGTGGCCGATGGTAAAGCGAACCATCTATCTCAATACGTCCCGCAATCCAAACCATATCAGCAGCCCAAACCCACACTCCCTCTGCCCGACACAAGTCAACACCCCACGGATCCGTCTGTCAACAATGCTGCCGGCTTAGCCGCCAGGGTGTCACTGGTAGGAAATGGAAAGGATGGCCCATGTCTTAATTACACTCCGGGTAACTACAATAGATTCTCAAAAAAGGTTTTCGAACGGGAGCAAGAAACCAGCAACATACTGGACATATCCGACTTCACCCCTCCTCGAATAAAACAGAAGTCCGTGTCGGAAACTTTTCTGGAGACCAACATCGTGCCGCCGTCTCAAAGATGCGAACAAAGTGTGGCGACGGATGGGCAGACGCCAATGAGTAATGGCCAGTCCAGTCTCGTTGTGTTGAGGGAGATGCTGCAGAAACGGCAACAAAAAGCACAGCAAGCCAGCGTTCAAAGCCCTGTAGCAAAACCGCAGTTTCATAGAGATATCTCCCGGACAAATGAGCAAAACGAGGGCAGTAAAAGCTCTGGCGACTCGGACCTCCCTGGCGGGATGTCTGCGGCTCAATCAAAAGCTTCCTGCAAAAAAACAAAAAACTCCAGAAGTGCTAAGCTTGGGCAGAAGAAAGCCAAAGCCACAAAAAGGGAGTTGGCCAAGAAATCCCAGACCTCTCAATCCAAATGTCCTTTCTCTGATGACAGTCCCGTTTTCCATTCAGATGCCGGCTTTGACAGCTGCTACAGTTTTGATAGTTTGTCGCCCGAACTTCCGCAGTCCTACAATTTTGACATCAACACGGTGGGACCGACCAGATACTGCACCGTCTACTCTGGGTGCCAGTTCATGCCAGCGGCCGAGCAAAACCTGCCCCAGAAGTTCCTCAGTGACGTCATTCAAGAGTCCGTTCCTGCCCAGGCCGTCATAGAGACTTGCGCAAACAAGTGCCAGAGCAGTAAACCCCAGCACCTCGAGCAGGTGAGCCGGCTAACGGACTGCCCCGAGTGGGCCCGGCCGGGCTCAATGAGCCCAGATCTCTTCGAGAAGTCCTCGTTGGACAATGGGGAGAAGCTGAAGCAGTTTAGCACCAGCTCCCACCCGTCGGTTCAGAACGCCCTGTCCAGCTCTTCAGACTCCTCGGGATCGCATCTGTCCGGAGTGTCCATCATGGACCTCAAGGACCAGTCTCCCATTCGGTGCCACGACTCGCCGGAGAATGATGCTTCGTGCAGCCCTATCGTGTCGTGCTCCAGCCAGCTGATGCTGTTGGACGAGGGCAGTGGAAGAGAGGTCTGCCTCTCCGGCCTGTCCACCGGCTCCAGCCCCAACGGGGCGATGGGGTTTATCGGCGACGAAGTTGCGCCCATGAGCTGCGAAGATCCCGAGCTCTGCGCCTCCAAGTACAGCAACTGCTCCCCAGTAACCTCCCACGGCTCTTCAGCGTCTGTCTGTTCACCACTGCAAGCCAAGAGCAACTGTTACGTCAGTCGCACCACAGGGGCCCACGTCTTGAAGCCTTTAATGTCACCGCCAAGTCGAGAGGAAATAATGGCCACTCTTCTAGATCATAATCTGGCAGAAACCGTGTACCAGGAGCCATTCTGCAGTGATCCTTCAGATGCTCCGACCAAGCCCTGGTAAGAGGTCTCATTGCCCCACACCTAATGTATATAAGACCATAAAAAATAGGAGCAGAATTAGACCATTCAGCCCATCAAGTCTACTCCGCCATTCAATCATGGCTGATCTATCTTCCCCTCTCAACCCCATTCGTAAGTTCATAAGTTATAGCAGCAGAATTAGGCCATTCGTCCCATCAAGTCTACTCCACCATTTAATCATTACTGATCTATCTTTCCCTCTCAACCCCATTCTCCCGTCTTCTCCCCATAACCCCTGACACCCTTACAAATCAAAAATCTGTCAATCACTGCATTAAAAATATGCATTGATTTAACCTCCACAACCATCTGTGGTAATGAATTCCACTAAACCTTTCCTATATATCTACCTATCCAAGTGTTATAAATTATTTTATAGTCCCTGCTTCAACTACCTCCACTGGCAGCTCGTTCCATATACCCACCACCCTCTCAGTGAAAAGATAGTCCCTCAGGTTCGTATTAAATCCTGCCCCTCTCACCCTAAACATATGTCCTCTTGTTTTTGATTCCCCTACTCTGGGTGAAAGACTCTGCATTCACGCTATCGATTCCCCTCATGACAAAATGTGATACCGTCAGTCGGCCCATGGGTACATTCCTCAATAAGATATGTATGAACTAGTGAACTAACACGTTAGCACAGTGGCGCAGCGGTAGAACTGCTGCCTTACAGTACCAGAGACTCGGGTTCGATCCTAACTACGGTGCTTGTCTGTACGGAGTTTGTACGTTCTCCCCATGACCTGCATGGGTTTTCTCCGAGATCTTCGGTTTTCCCTCCCACACACCAAAAGACATACAGATTTGTAAGTTAATTGGCTTGGTATCGATGTAAAATTGTCCCTAGTGTGTGTGTAGGATAGTGTTAATGTGCGGGGATCGCTGGTCGGTGCGGACTCAGTGGGCCGAAGGGCCTGATTCCGTGCTGTGTCTCTAAACTAAACATTTTAGTTTTGCTTAGAGGCAAAGTGTTTAGAGATAGAAACATAGAAAATAGGTGCAGGAGTAGGCCATTCGGCCCGTCGAGCCTGGAAACGGGCCATTTGCCCCACCAAGCCCACACAGTGTCAATCTCTTTGAAACTTCCTCCTTACCATCTTGAAGCTATGTCCCTGCATTTTGTTTGGTATTTCCATCAAGACTAATTGTCTACCCTATCCATGCATCTCTTAATATAATATTCTTCTTTCAAATCGCTCCTCATCCTCTGTTGGTAGAAACTTTTGAGTTTGTCCAACCTCCTTATAGCTAAAACTGTGCAATGTAAGCAGCATCCTGGCAAACCTCAGCCAGCCCTAATTTTAGTTGCAGCATGGAAACGGGCCCCTCGACCCACCGAGTCCACGCCGACCATCGATCACCTGTTAACACTAGTTCTATGTTATCTCACTTTCTCATCCACTCCCTGCACACTGGGGGAATTTTTTTTATATAGAGGCCAAATATAAATGAATACTTTATTATCACGTGTGACAGGTCACAGTGAAATTCTTTGCATGCATGCTCAAGGTATGCAAATAGTCGCCATATATTCAGTATTTAGTATTTACTTTAATGTCATTTTCACTGAGTACTTACATACACAGAAGAAACGAAAAATTGTTTCTCAATCAGTTCCTGTCAGTGCCGTTAATAAAAGCAGAATAAATACATACAACTTTAAAATTACCATATCTAAAATAGACCTAAAAATTGAAATAAAAACAGACATTCAGACCAAACAGTGGCTTTGCTTTGACAGGTGTCTAGCTGTCAAAGTATGGGCGAGGTTAGATGTGTTGGTGTATGATGTATGGGGAGGGGACACAGTCCGTTAACCAGTCTTATTGCCTGTGGAAAGAAGCTGTGTAGCATCCTGCTGGTTTTGCAGCTGATGCTCCTGTACCTCTTCCCAGATGGCAGAATGGAGAAGATGTGGTGTGATAGATACATAGAAAATAGGTGCAGGAGTAGGTCATTCAGCCCTTCGAGCCTGCACCGCCATTCATTGTGATCATGGCTGATCATCCAATTCAGTATCCTGTACCTGCCTTCTCTCCATACCCCCTGATCCCTTTAGCCACAAGGGCCACATCTAACTCCCTCTTAAATATAGCCATGAACTGGCCTCAACTACCTTCTGTGGCAGAGAATTCCACAGATTCACCACAATGTTTGGGTGATAGGGGTCCTTAATAATGGAGATGGCTCTGCTGATGCTGCGCTTCTGATAGATCTCCAACAGGAAAGGGAGTGGAGCACCAATGATCCTACTGGCTGTCTAAAGGGCGCTGGCGAAGTGACAAAGTATCCGGGCCAGGTTGGGTTCCCATTGTCCATTGTTCTTCCCCCTCCCTCATGGGGATCCCCCCACACCAGGTCCTCCTTTCTTCCTTTCCCCGGCAGCGGCGTCCACACTTCCACGTGGTCCATCGGTTGGCGCCGACCTCTCCATGGCGCCGATCCAGACCCCAGCCGCCGGCTCTAACTACCCAGGAGCTGGCGGCAGGCTCTGTTGACCGCGGGGCTCTGGCCTCGGCTTCTCTGCGGCCCGATGGGAGGCATCTGCCGCTGCAACCTGCCGGTAGGCAGGCTATGGACCTACAAACCCACACGTCTTTAGGACGTGGGATGAAACCCACAGTCTTAGAATAAAGGGGAGGCCATTGAAGACTGAGGTGAGAAAAAACGTTTTCACCCAGAGAGTTATGAATTTATGGAATTCCCTGCCACAGAGGGCAGTGGAGGCCAAGTCACTGGATGGATTTAAGAGAGAGTTAGATAGAGCTCTAGGGGCTGGTGGAATCAAGGGATATGGGGAAAAGGCAGGCACGGGTTATTGATAGGGGACGATCAGCCGTGATCACAATGAATGGCGGTACTGGCTTGAAGGGCCGAATGGCCTCGTCCTGCACCTATTGTCTATGTTTCTAAGTATGTGCAAACTCCACACAAACAGAACGGCAGGTCAGGATGGAACCCATGTCCCTGACGCTGTGAGGCAGTGGCTCTACCAGCTGCACCACCGTGATGAGCTGACATGGCAGATCATTGTCACAAAGGCTGATATGTTTCCAGTGTGCAAAACTGCTGATGCAGCATAAATCTATTTTGCTTAATGTATCAATAAGTTTGGCCTTGCAAAACACATTTCCTGTTACTTAGCCAGTTCAGTCTACACTCTTCCCAGAATTTCACCCCTTCAACAGTTCAGAACACTTCTCAACTCTAAATTTCAGTTTATTCTTGTCACGTGTACTGAGGTACAGTGAAAAGCTTGATTGCTGTCCACTCTGATCGGATAATACTGTACATGAATACAACCAAGCACAATATGACTATAAAAGGTAGGGTGAAGGATCCACTTGGCTCCCTCTCTCCACTGGCTCCCTGTGCGGTTCCGAATAAATTTCAAGATCCTTCTTTATGTTTACAAAGCCCTTAACGGGCTTGCCCCCACCTACATCTAAAGTCTGCTTACCCACCACACCACCTCCAGGTCCCTCAGATCGGCCGACTTGGGGTTACTGAACATCCCGCGGTCTAGGCATAAGCTCAGGGGCGATCGTGCCTTTGCGGTTGCAGCTCCTAGACTGTGGAACAGCATCCCTCTTCCCATCAGAACTGCCCCCTCCATCGACTCCTTTAAGTCGAGACTTAAAACTCATCTCTACTCTCAAGCCTTTCTTGACGTCCTCTGAGGCAGGGCTATATGTGTGTATTTATGTATGTAATTAATCTATGAACCAATGTTGTATAACGTTAGTACCTCCACCAATGTAAAGCACTTTGACCAACAAGAGTGTTTTTTAAATGTGCTGTAGAAATAAAAGTGACTTGACTAAGATCGCTCAGCATTCCAGAGAAAAAATCCAACGTCTACAATGACATAGGTTGGAGATTAGGGACTGTGCCCCAGTTTATGGAAGGTCCATTCAGAGGTCTGATACAAAGAGTATTCAGAACTCTAATGGAGTAGTTCTTTGAACAAATGTCATCTTATTTCTTCAGGCAAAAGACCTCCTGATGTCATTAATACCTTTCAGTATTTATTTGTGAACTAAAAGTTTTTATTCACTTACACAATAAGAACCTCAGCGTCCCGTCCTGAAACGTCACCTATCCATTTTCTCCACAGATGCTGCCTGACCCGCTGAGTTACTCCAGCACTCTGTGAAACGTCACCTATCCATGTTCTCCACAGATGCTGCCTGACCCGCTGAGTTACTCCAGCACTCTGAAACGTCACCTATCCATGTTCTCCACAGATGCTGCCTGACCCGCTGAGTTACTCCAGCACTCTGTGAAACGTCACCTATCCATGTTCTCCACAGATGCTGCCTGACCCACTGAGTTACTCCAACACTCTGTGAAACGTCATCTATCCATGTACTCCACAGATGCTGCCTGACCCGCTGAGTTACTCCAGCACTCTGTGAAACGTCACCTATCCATGTTCTCCCCAGATGCTGCCTGACCCGCTGAGTTACTCCAGCACTCTGTGCCCACCACGGATGTTACCATCCTACTGAGTTCCTCCAGCACTTCGTGTTTTGATCAAGATTCTAGCATCTGCAGTCTCTTGTGTCTCCTTGATTTCACTAGAAACTTTTTCTTTCTACTGTTTAACATCTAAAATACAGTCAATTAAATGTTTGTTGGAATATTACTAGGATTAATATCAAATAGCTTGAACTAAGTTTTACTATGAACCTATTTGACCCATCCACCCCCATTATTTCTGCAGCTTGATACCACTTAGTCTTCACTCCTTCCCTGACTAATGACGAGGCTTTGACCTGAAATATTGACTGTTTTACTTCCAGAGATGCTACCTGACCCACAGAATGTTTCCAGCATGCCCTGTTTTTATTTCAGATTTTCATCATCTCAAGTTATGTTTTTGCTTTTCAGGGCTTGTTTTTAAAAAAATAGGCTTTTTTTTAAAAAGATTTTGTGAGTAACTCCTTTTTTTAATGATTTTGTGAGCCACTCCTTCAGACTGAAGAAGGGTCTCGACCCGAAACGTCACCTATTCCTTCGCTCTATAGATCCTGCCTCACCCGCTGAGTTTCTCCAGCATTTTTGTCTACCTTTGGAGGTGTGCGTTTTCAAACCTGTACTTCATGCCAGATAGGAGAGGGAAGAAGAGGGAGTGACCGGGGTAGCACACAAACCAAAGATGATTGCTAAAAGCCCTGTCCCACTGTACGAGTTCATTCAAGAGCTCTTCTGAGTTTTTTTCTAAATCAAACTCGTAAGCACGTAGAATGTACGTAGCGGGTACGTCGGAGCTCAGGGACGTCTCTTAGCGGCTCGTAACGCTAACGGCAGGTACTCGGGAAACGCGGTAAGCTCGGGAAGACTCGTGAAGATTTTTCAACATGTTGAAAAATGTCTACGAGAGCCCTGAGTACCGAAGAGCGGCCATTACCGTAAATCACCAAGTTCGAATCAGGGCAAACTCAGGAGAACTCTTGAATGAACTTGTACAGTGGGACAGGGCTTTAAGAGTGAAATTATTTTTACAAATTTACAATTCCATCTTTATCTATACCATAGCTCTCATGCTCGGAACCACTATGTAAACAAATTCCACTAAATGATTGTTGGTGGAAGTGATTCAGCCAGTTGAGTACTAGATAAGAGCATATTATGGTCAATAAGTAGCAGATCATGAAGAGCTATGTACAAAAACAATTGTTCAATTGTGCAACACTGCAGTCAGTTCATTAACCTGAAACAATTGTGTTGGTTCTACTCTCAAACATATCATCTAACTTCCTGAGCATTCCCTGTATTTTCTGTTTTATTACACTGTTCCCAGGATAGGGGGAATCAAGAACTGGAGGACTTGGGTATAAGGTGAGAGGGGAAAGATTTCATAGGAACCCGAGGGGCAACTTTTTCAGAGGATGGTGGGTGGGTGGGTGTGGAACGAGCTGCCAGTGGAGGTAGTTGAGGCAGGTCTAATAACAGCACTTAAAAGACACTTGGACAGGTACATGGATAGGAAAGGTTACTCCAGTTTCCGTGTCTATCTCTGGAAAGGTTTGGATGGATATGGGCCAAATGCAGGCAAATGAGACTAGCATGGACGAGTTGGGACTGAAGGGCCAGTTTCCATGCTGCTTGACTCTCTAACTCCAGGCACTGCAGCATTTACACTGAAATGATCCTAGCAAAATTGTGCTTCTGTGGAAACCTGGTCGTGTCCATCACACCAAATTGTTCTTTCCTTCAACACTAGGGAGATTGGAGGACGCATTTTGACGGTTGAAACCAGGTTACCAAATGAGTTGCCGGAATTTGACGGGGATTTCTTGCTGGAAGGTCTACAGTTCTGGAAGATGGCCTTATCGGCGATGACCCAAAATGCCCGGCCAGTCTCCCCCGCCTTCACGGGGAGCAGGCATTCGGTTGCTCAGAGAGACGGCGTTGGCTCGGGAACTGCCGAAGACTGCAAGATTATAATACTGCCGTGTAAAAGCCCTCCCAGCCTACAGAGGGTGCAGTTGTGGCTCCAGGCAAAACGAGAGTATGACCATTCGAGGAGATGTTCGACAAGCCAGGAGACGGGCGCCAACCGCGATGGGTGCTTGCCGCCTTCGCCGGCCGAGCAGGCTTCCTCGTCGGAGCGAGTGGCTGCACCGGCGTCTGCAGCTCCTGCTGAAGAACAGACGGCAGAGGACAGCCACGACACCGACCCCTCTCCCGAACCATCGCCCCTCAAAACCCCGGAGCACGGCAACGCCAAGCAGAGGTCTCCCAGCCAAGCGGCCAAGGTGGCAGAGCTGCTCGAAGACGAGGACGATTACTACGGTGCGTACAGTTCTCCTGACTCCCCCCTGACATCCCCTTGGCAGCAGCCAGCTTCCCCAGACGCAAGGCCGTGGGAGCCAAACGAAGGGAGCAAGCAGCCGACCGAGCCAACGCCAGAGAGCAGTGAGAGGTCTGCAGGTGATTTACACTCACCCACCCACAGCGGCACTGGCCACAGTGATGAGCAACTGGACGATTCACCCCCTCTCTACAACCCAGCTGCTTCCGTCCGACATAGTACACCCGTGGCACACACAAAGCGTAAAGATGGGATTCCCGACGTGCTTTACTGTACTCCCATACAAATGGGTGAGTAGTCACACCTGTAGTTGCAAGTTGTCAATGTGGTTGACCAATGTTGGAAGTAAGGGCATTTTCTATTTTATTCATCTTTTTTTATTATGGGCCAGATTTTTTGATTTAAATGGGGAACAACGATCCAATTGATTTATTTTTAAGTAATCTGGGAAATCCGTTGTTCTTTCAACCGTTTGGGGACAATGCCACGAATCTCCGGAGATTCTAAGCGTGGGCAACTGTTTGACTTTGTACCTGCTGTTACAGACCTGACCGTGCTTTAGCGAATGCAGAGCATAAAGAACATCAGGGTTTTGGGAAAAAATTATGCGATCCATCAACGTCAATTGTACGCTTACCGTGTTATATTGTGGGTCATTATTGTTATCTGGCAAACTGTTTTCTGTGTAAATCTTAAGATTGGTGCCATCCCAACTGGAACCACTGTGTGTGTGTGTGTGTGTGTGTGTGTGTGTGTGTGTGTGTGTGTGTGTGTATTAGTTATTGGTTTGGCCACTGCATCAAGTGAGAAGCCGACACTGAAACTTTGGTATCACCCTACTCTTAAACAATACAACATATTTTGAGCTAAAATCTTTATAATGGCAAACTGGTAGGAAGTTGAGGGTTGTTTCTGATTGAATATTCATGAGTTAGCATGGAACGTTTTTGTACAAAAACATGCCACTTTGGAGACTGATGTCAATGGGGGAAAAAAATGTATAATGAGATAGGAAAGGTGCATGGATGTGGAACGGGCTGTCGGAGGAGGTCGGTGTGGCACGGGCTGTAGCAGCATTTAAAAGACATTTGGACAGGTACATGGATAGGTAAGGTGCACGGATATGCAGGAGGATGAGGGGTGATCTTATGGAGGTGTACAAAATCATTAGAGGAATAGATCGGGTGGACACACACAGAATCTCTTGCCCAGAGTAGAGGAATCAAGAACCAGAGGACATAGTTTAAGGTGAAGGGGGAAAGATTTCATAGGAATCTAAGGGGTAACTTCACACGGAGGGTCGTAGGTGAATGGAATGAGCTGCCGAAGGAGGTAGTTGGGGCAGGTGCTACCGCAACGTTTAAGAAACATTTAGATAGGTACATGGATAGGACAGGTTTAGAGGCATATTGGCCAACTGCAGGCAGGTGGGACTAGTGAAGCTGGGACATCTTGGATAACATGGGCAAGTTGGGCCGAAGGGCCTGTTTCCGTACTCTATGACTACCATAATGTTGAATGGATTTCACGTGGGGGTTCCAACATAGCGTCTTTTGTACAGGCTTTGGTAGGATACGTAAAGATCCATTTGTAATCCATACAGGCGGCAGTTGTAGGCTAGGACTTCATTCTTTGGAGCACAGGAGGATGAGGGGTAAGATCATGAGGGGAATAGATAGAGTAGGTGCACAGAGTAGGACAATCAAGAACCAAAGGACATGGGTTTAAGGTGAGAGGGGAAAGATTTAATAAGACAATAGACAATAGGTGCAGAAGGAGGCCATTCGGCCCTTTCAATGTGATCATGGCTGATCATCGAAGGGCCAAATGGCCTACTCCTGCACCTATTGTCTACACATAGTAAATTGTTGATAATAGGTAAATGAATAGTAATCTCTGGGGAATAATGGTAATATGGGGACAATTTAAAAAAACGGAATAGTGCAGATGGGTGCTTGATGATCAGCATGGACTCGGTGGGCTGAAGGGCCTGTTTAATCACTGGATGACGAGGTGCTTTGCAGAATGTGTTGTGAACATCGTTATTTCATATATCAATTATTTTCACTTGCTCAGAACCCAGACACCAGAAGATAAGTCAAAGAAAGGCCAGTCATTCTGACTCATTGAGGAGAGTTCTGCTAACAACTCAACTTAAGGTAACAGTCCTATTTTAATAAAATTCCCTTGCTGGTAACAGGTCAATTACTTCACTTGCACCTTAAACAAGACACAGCTGGAGTTACTCAGCGGGCCAGGCAGCATCTCTGGAGATCCTGCACAGATGACGTTTCACATCGAGAACCTTCAATAGAGAATAGACATAGACAATAGGTGCAGGAGTAGGCCATTCGGCCCTTCGAGCCAGTGTGATCAATGTGATCATGGCTGATCATCCCCAATCAGTACCCCATCCAGAGAACCTGCCTCCACTGCCCTCTGAGGCAGAGAAGGGATTTATGAAGATGCTGCCAGGACTCGAGGTATGGGGCAGGCTATGACTTTATTCCTTGGAGGTTGAGGAGTGACAATAGACAATAGACAATAGGTGCAGGAGTAGGCTATTCGGCTCTTCGAGCCAGCATCGCCATTCAATGTGATCATGGCTGATCATCCCCAATCAGTACCCCGTTCCTGCCTTCTCCCCATATCCCCTGACTCCGCTATCTTTAAGAGCCCTATCTAGCTCTCTCTTGAAAGCATCCAGAGAACCGGCCTCCACCGCCCTCTGAGGCAGAGAATTCCACAGACTCACCACTCTCTGTGTGGAAAAAGTCTTCTTCAGTCTGAAGAAGGTTCCCAACCCGAAACATCATCTATCCACGTTCTACAGAGATGCTGCCTGACCAGCTGAGTTACTCCAGCACTTTGTCTTTTTGTTTTGTAAGCCAGCATCTTCAGGTCCTGGTATCTGCTCTGCACTTGTATGTTGACACCCGTTTCCAATGCAGGTAGGAACACAATGGTTAAAGCCGTGGAGATGCTGGAGTTGAAAGCTGAAGGGTTAATGAGTGATCTTGTCAGTGTTTTCAATGGTAATTCCATAGTCACCTTTGCAACAGTAATAACCAGTGTGCACAGTCTTTCTAGTGTCTCGGCTTTGTCAAATGTCTCCATCTGAGCGGCACGGTGGTGCAGTGGTAGAGCTGCTGCCAATTCCACAGATTCACCACCCTCTGACTAAAGAAATTCCTTCTCATCTCCTTCCTAAAGATACGTCCTTTAATTCTGAGTGTGTGCCCACGGGCACCTATTACTGTGTTCCATTCAGAGCGATTTGGTGAATTTGGAATCAGCGACCGTGAATTTGGTGTTAGCGACGGTGATCGCTGGTCGGCACGGACGCGGTGGGCCGAAGGGCCTGTTTCCATGCTGTATTATTAAAGGTGAAATGGCCGCCGGGTTTTAGGAGTCATCTTGCTCCCTTTCAGGATTCCTTGTTGGTTTTCCAATTACCTGTTAAATATTTAGAAATTCTACTGCAATTAATATAAAATCCGGCTGTCGCCCTTTGGAGAAAACCCCGTGATTTTTGTCTGTGCCTTTTTTTTTCAGAATCAGTTTGCTGTTCAGTCTTCGAAGAAAATGACATCCCAGATTGAAGGGCCAACGTTAAACAACACATATGGCTTCAAAGTCAGCCAGCAAAACCTCCAGGAGGCAAAAGCTCTGCATGAGGTACTGTACACTTTCTGTCTGACGTGTCCTTTGTACTTTGCAAACACTGATAATCGATATGTTCATAGGTGATAGGGGCAGAATTAGGCCACTCGGCCCATCAAGTCTGTTCCACCATTCAATCGTGGCTGATCTATCTCTCCCTCCTAACCCCATTCTCCTGCCTTCTCCCATAACCCCTGACACCCGTTTATCTTGTACTTTAGTGCAAGAGTTTCACTTGTACTTTAGTATCCATGCGTGGTAAACTGCGGCTGCAATCGTTAAATGTTAGGTAGACACAAAATGCTGGAGCAACTCAGCGGGTGAGGCAGCATCTAAGGAGAACAGGAATGGGTGACGTTTCGACCCGAAACGTCGCCCATTCCTTCTCTCCTTAGATGCTGCCTCACCCGCAAAGTCACTTCAGACTTCGTCTGAAGAAGGGTCTCGACCCGAAACGTCACCCATTCCTTCTCTCCATAGATGCAGCCTCACCCGCTGAGTTACTCCAGCATTTGTGTCTACCTTCGATTTTATCCAGCATCTGCAGTTTTTTCTCACACATGGTTAAATGTTACTTGTGAGCTGTAGATTTCAGAATATTTTTGTGCAAAAGGAGATGTCTTGCATTCCTATCATACCTATCATGGTATTGAGCCAGTGGAATACCTAGGGCACGTAATCACAACTGCGCCGTTAGAGCAAACTGCAGCAGACTACACTGCATCATTTCACTCGGTCCACCAAGGCCCACTGTATCTCCTGGCTGCCAACCATTCCCCACACTGTCCTTTCCGTCCTGGGACTCCTCCATTGCCAGAGTGAGGCCACACGCAAACTGGAGGAACAGCACCTCATATTTTTAACATAGGTTTAAGGTGAAGGTGAAAAGATTGAATAGGAATCTGAGGGGTACCATTTTCACACAAAGGGTAGTGGGTGTATGGAACATAGAAAAATAGAAACATAGAAAATAGGTGCAGGAGTTGGCCATTCGGGCCTTCGAGCCTGCACCGCCATTCAACATGATCATGGCTGATCATCCAACTCAGTATCCCGTACCTGCCTTCTCTCCATACCCCCTGATCCCTTTAGCCACAAGGGCCACATCTAACTCCCTCTTAAATATAGCCAATGAACTGGCCTCGACTACCTTCGAGTTGCAAGAGGAGGTAGTTGAGGCTGGGACTATCCAAACGTTTAAGAAACAGTTAGACAGGTACATGGATAGGACAGGTTTAGAGGGACACAATAGTCAATAGGTGCAGGAGCAGGTCATTCGGCCCTTTGAGCCACCACTGCCATTCAATATGATCATGGCTGATCATTCCCAATCAGTACCCCGTTCCTGCCTTCTCCCCATATCCCCTGACTCCGCTATCTTTAAGAGATCTATCTAGCTCTCTCTTGAAAGTATCCAGAGAACTGGCTTCCACCGCCCTCTGAGGCAGAGAATTCCACAGACTCACAACTCTCTGTGAGAAAAAGTGTTTCCTCGTCTCTGTTCTAAATGACTTACTCCTTATTCTTAAACTGTGGTCCCTGGTTCTGGACTCCCCCAACATCGGGAACACGTTTCCTGTCCAAACCCTTAATAATCTTTTATGTTTCAATAAGATCCCCTCTCTTCCTTCTAAACTCCAGAGAACACAAGCCCAGCCGCTCCATTGTCTCAGCATATGACAGTCCCGCCATCCCGGGAATTAACCTTGTAAACCTGCGCTGCACTCCCTCAATAGCAAGAATGTTGTTCCTCAAATTAGGGGACCAAAACTGCACACAATACTCCAGGTGTGGTCTCACTAGGGCCCTGTACACGGGCCAACCACGGGTAGGTGGGACATGTTGGCCGGTGTGTGGGCAAGTTGGGCCGAAGTGCCCATTTCCACTCTGGTTCACTCTATGACTCTATTAGACAATAGACAATAGGTGCAGGAGGAGGCCATTCGGCCCTTCGAGCCAGCGCCATCATTCAGTGTGATCATGGCTGATTATCCACAGTCAGTACCCCGTTCCTGCCTTCTCCCCATATCCCCTGACGACTTTATCTTTAAGATCTATTCCGCTCAGGTAGCTCACAACCCAACGGTATGAGCATTGAAGTCTCCATTTTTACGGATAACTGCCCCCTTTTTCCTTCTTTGTGCTACCCAACCCATATCCACCATCCTGTCCTTTCTTCCCCGTCCCATTCCTCCTATGTTTGTGGCCAGGTCCCTTCTTCAAACTGGTTGTTGTCGGGGGTGAATGGTGGAGGCAGGACAACGGCAAGTGAGTGATAGGTGGATACAAGTGAGGGTCAGGTGGGTGGAGGAGGGGACAGATTGTTAAGGGCTTGGACACGCTAAATGATAACTAAACAATCAGATATACATAAGTGTCCTTTACAATTCCCATCTATCAGCAACACAAGATGATGAGGGAGTGCAGCGTAGGTTTACAAGGTTAATTCCCGGGATGGCGGGACTGTCATATGCTGAGACAATGGAGCGGCTGGGCTTGTACACTCTGGAGTTTAGAAGGATGAGAGGGAATCTCATTGAAACCATACAAGATTGTTAAGGGCTTGGACACACTAGAGGCAGGAAACGTGTTCCCGATGTTGGGGGAGTCCAGAACCAGGGGCCACATTTTAAGAATAAGGGGTAAGACATTTAGAACGGAGACGAGGAAACACTTTTTCTCACAGAGAGTGGTGAGTCTGTGGAATTCTCTGCCTCAGAGGGCGGTGGAGGCAGGTTCTCTGGATGCTTTCAAGAGAGAGCTAGATAGGGCTCTTAAAGATAGCGGAGTCAGGGGATATGGGGAGAAGGCAGGAACGGGGTACTGATTGGGGATGATCAGCCATGATCACATTGAATGGCGGTGCTGGCTGGAAGGGCCAAATGGCCTACTCCTGCACCTATTGTCTATTGACATAGGACACAGGTGAAGACAGCTAAAGTGTCAGACAAGGAGAAAAGCTGGAGAGAGGGATATGGGTGGAAAGGGACAGGGTGGGGGGGAAGAG